>NC_091190.1:31228574-31319906 GCF_040958095.1 Procambarus clarkii | reverse complement strand
ACTTCTTTGTAAGGTCTGATGGCGTAGTGGGTTAAAGCATACTAGTTATGCCAGCTACTGGAAGGTAGTTGTGCTTTCTGGGTTCGAGTCCCACTGGTGGGTGTTGTCCAAAGATTGTTTATCTTCACTTGTGGTTTATGCAAGTATAGGCTTATAAGCTGGACACGAGTTCTCTCACATTGACAGTGGCTTGACGAAAAATGCAGACTGACCCCTCACTCATCTGGTGCCTTCGGGAGGTAGAGATGTTTGAGATATATATCTCGAACTATCTACTTCTTTTGTAAGGTCTGATGGCGTAGTGGGTTAAAGCATACTAGTTATGCCAGCTACTGGAAGGTAGTTGTGCTTTCTGGGTTCGAGTCCCACTGGTGGGTGTTGTCCAAAGATTGTTTATCTTCACTTGTGGTTTATGCAAGTATAGGCTTATAAGCTGGACACGAGTTCTCTCACATTGACAGTGGCTTGACGAAAAATGCAGACTGACCCTCACTCATCTGGTGCCTTCGGGAGGTAGAGATGTTTGAGATATATATCTCGAACTATCTACTTCTTTTGTAAGGTCTGATGGCGTAGTGGGTTAAAGCATACTAGTTATGCCAGCTACTGGAAGGTAGTTGTGCTTTCTGGGTTCGAGTCCCACTGGTGGGTGTTGTCCAAAGATTGTTTATCTTCACTTGTGGTTTATGCAAGTATAGGCTTATAAGCTGGACACGAGTTCTCTCACATTGACAGTGGCTTGACGAAAAATGCAGACTGACCCTCACTCATCTGGTGCCTTCGGGAGGTAGAGATGTTTGAGATATATATCTCGAACTATCTACTTCTTTTGTAAGGTCTGATGGCGTAGTGGGTTAAAGCATACTAGTTATGCCAGCTACTGGAAGGTAGTTGTGCTTTCTGGGTTCGAGTCCCACTGGTGGGTGTTGTCCAAAGATTGTTTATCTTCACTTGTGGTTTATGCAAGTATAGGCTTATAAGCTGGACACGAGTTCTCTCACATGACAGTGGCTTGACGAAAAATGCAGACTGACCCCTCACTCATCTGGTGCCTTCGGGAGGTAGAGATGTTTGAGATATATATCTCGAACTATCTACTTCTTTTGTAAGGTCTGATGGCGTAGTGGGTTAAAGCATACTAGTTATGCCAGCTACTGGAAGGTAGTTGTGCTTTCTGGGTTCGAGTCCCACTGGTGGGTGTTGTCCAAAGATTGTTTATCTTCACTTGTGGTTTATGCAAGTATAGGCTTATAAGCTGGACACGAGTTCTCTCACATTGACAGTGGCTTGACGAAAAATGCAGACTGACCCCTCACTCATCTGGTGCCTTCGGGAGGTAGAGATGTTTGAGATATATATCTCGAACTATCTACTTCTTTTGTAAGGTCTGATGGCGTAGTGGGTTAAAGCATACTAGTTATGCCAGCTACTGGAAGGTAGTTGTGCTTTCTGGGTTCGAGTCCCACTGGTGGGTGTTGTCCAAAGATTGTTTATCTTCACTTGTGGTTTATGCAAGTATAGGCTTATAAGCTGGACACGAGTTCTCTCACATTGACAGTGGCTTGACGAAAAATGCAGACTGACCCCTCACTCATCTGGTGCCTTCGGGAGGTAGAGATGTTTGAGATATATATCTCGAACTATCTACTTCTTTTGTAAGGTCTGATGGCGTAGTGGGTTAAAGCATACTAGTTATGCCAGCTACTGGAAGGTAGTTGTGCTTTCTGGGTTCGAGTCCCACTGGTGGGTGTTGTCCAAAGATTGTTTATCTTCACTTGTGGTTTATGCAAGTATAGGCTTATAAGCTGGACACGAGTTCTCTCACATTGACAGTGGCTTGACGAAAAATGCAGACTGACCCCTCACTCATCTGGTGCCTTCGGGAGGTAGAGATGTTTGAGATATATATCTCGAACTATCTACTTCTTTTGTAAGGTCTGATGGCGTAGTGGGTTAAAGCATACTAGTTATGCCAGCTACTGGAAGGTAGTTGTGCTTTCTGGGTTCGAGTCCCACTGGTGGGTGTTGTCCAAAGATTGTTTATCTTCACTTGTGGTTTATGCAAGTATAGGCTTATAAGCTGGACACGAGTTCTCTCACATTGACAGTGGCTTGACGAAAAATGCAGACTGACCCCTCACTCATCTGGTGCCTTCGGGAGGTAGAGATGTTGAGATATATATCTCGAACTATCTACTTCTTTTGTAAGGTCTGATGGCGTAGTGGGTTAAAGCATACTAGTTATGCCAGCTACTGGAAGGTAGTTGTGCTTTCTGGGTTCGAGTCCCACTGGTGGGTGTTGTCCAAAGATTGTTTATCTTCACTTGTGGTTTATGCAAGTATAGGCTTATAAGCTGGACACGAGTTCTCTCACATTGACAGTGGCTTGACGAAAAATGCAGACTGACCCCTCACTCATCTGGTGCCTTCGGGAGGTAGAGATGTTTGAGATATATATCTCGAACTATCTACTTCTTTTGTAAGGTCTGATGGCGTAGTGGGTTAAAGCATACTAGTTATGCCAGCTACTGGAAGGTAGTTGTGCTTTCTGGGTTCGAGTCCCACTGGTGGGTGTTGTCCAAAGATTGTTTATCTTCACTTGTGGTTTATGCAAGTATAGGCTTATAAGCTGGACACGAGTTCTCTCACATTGACAGTGGCTTGACGAAAAATGCAGACTGACCCCTCACTCATCTGGTGCCTTCGGGAGGTAGAGATGTTTGAGATATATATCTCGAACTATCTACTTCTTTTGTAAGGTCTGATGGCGTAGTGGGTTAAAGCATACTAGTTATGCCAGCTACTGGAAGGTAGTTGTGCTTTCTGGGTTCGAGTCCCACTGGTGGGTGTTGTCCAAAGATTGTTTATCTTCACTTGTGGTTTATGCAAGTATAGGCTTATAAGCTGGACACGAGTTCTCTCACATTGACAGTGGCTTGACGAAAAATGCAGACTGACCCCTCACTCATCTGGTGCCTTCGGGAGGTAGAGATGTTTGAGATATATATCTCGAACTATCTACTTCTTTTGTAAGGTCTGATGGCGTAGTGGGTTAAAGCATACTAGTTATGCCAGCTACTGGAAGGTAGTTGTGCTTTCTGGGTTCGAGTCCCACTGGTGGGTGTTGTCCAAAGATTGTTTATCTTCACTTGTGGTTTATGCAAGTATAGGCTTATAAGCTGGACACGAGTTCTCTCACATTGACAGTGGCTTGACGAAAAATGCAGACTGACCCCTCACTCATCTGGTGCCTTCGGGAGGTAGAGATGTTTGAGATATATATCTCGAACTATCTACTTCTTTTGTAAGGTCTGATGGCGTAGTGGGTTAAAGCATACTAGTTATGCCAGCTACTGGAAGGTAGTTGTGCTTTCTGGGTTCGAGTCCCACTGGTGGGTGTTGTCCAAAGATTGTTTATCTTCACTTGTGGTTTATGCAAGTATAGGCTTATAAGCTGGACACGAGTTCTCTCACATTGACAGTGGCTTGACGAAAAATGCAGACTGACCCCTCACTCATCTGGTGCCTTCGGGAGGTAGAGATGTTTGAGATATATATCTCGAACTATCTACTTCTTTTGTAAGGTCTGATGGCGTAGTGGGTTAAAGCATACTAGTTATGCCAGCTACTGGAAGGTAGTTGTGCTTTCTGGGTTCGAGTCCCACTGGTGGGTGTTGTCCAAAGATTGTTTATCTTCACTTGTGGTTTATGCAAGTATAGGCTTATAAGCTGGACACGAGTTCTCTCACATTGACAGTGGCTTGACGAAAAATGCAGACTGACCCCTCACTCATCTGGTGCCTTCGGGAGGTAGAGATGTTTGAGATATATATCTCGAACTATCTACTTCTTTTGTAAGGTCTGATGGCGTAGTGGGTTAAAGCATACTAGTTATGCCAGCTACTGGAAGGTAGTTGTGCTTTCTGGGTTCGAGTCCCACTGGTGGGTGTTGTCCAAAGATTGTTTATCTTCACTTGTGGTTTATGCAAGTATAGGCTTATAAGCTGGACACGAGTTCTCTCACATTGACAGTGGCTTGACGAAAAATGCAGACTGACCCCTCACTCATCTGGTGCCTTCGGGAGGTAGAGATGTTTGAGATATATATCTCGAACTATCTACTTCTTTTGTAAGGTCTGATGGCGTAGTGGGTTAAAGCATACTAGTTATGCCAGCTACTGGAAGGTAGTTGTGCTTTCTGGGTTCGAGTCCCACTGGTGGGTGTTGTCCAAAGATTGTTTATCTTCACTTGTGGTTTATGCAAGTATAGGCTTATAAGCTGGACACGAGTTCTCTCACATTGACAGTGGCTTGACGAAAAATGCAGACTGACCCCTCACTCATCTGGTGCCTTCGGGAGGTAGAGATGTTTGAGATATATATCTCGAACTATCTACTTCTTTTGTAAGGTCTGATGGCGTAGTGGGTTAAAGCATACTAGTTATGCCAGCTACTGGAAGGTAGTTGTGCTTTCTGGGTTCGAGTCCCACTGGTGGGTGTTGTCCAAAGATTGTTTATCTTCACTTGTGGTTTATGCAAGTATAGGCTTATAAGCTGGACACGAGTTCTCTCACATTGACAGTGGCTTGACGAAAAATGCAGACTGACCCCTCACTCATCTGGTGCCTTCGGGAGGTAGAGATGTTTGAGATATATATCTCGAACTATCTACTTCTTTTGTAAGGTCTGATGGCGTAGTGGGTTAAAGCATACTAGTTATGCCAGCTACTGGAAGGTAGTTGTGCTTTCTGGGTTCGAGTCCCACTGGTGGGTGTTGTCCAAAGATTGTTTATCTTCACTTGTGGTTTATGCAAGTATAGGCTTATAAGCTGGACACGAGTTCTCTCACATTGACAGTGGCTTGACGAAAAATGCAGACTGACCCCTCACTCATCTGGTGCCTTCGGGAGGTAGAGATGTTTGAGATATATATCTCGAACTATCTACTTCTTTTGTAAGGTCTGATGGCGTAGTGGGTTAAAGCATACTAGTTATGCCAGCTACTGGAAGGTAGTTGTGCTTTCTGGGTTCGAGTCCCACTGGTGGGTGTTGTCCAAAGATTGTTTATCTTCACTTGTGGTTTATGCAAGTATAGGCTTATAAGCTGGACACGAGTTCTCTCACATTGACAGTGGCTTGACGAAAAATGCAGACTGACCCCTCACTCATCTGGTGCCTTCGGGAGGTAGAGATGTTTGAGATATATATCTCGAACTATCTACTTCTTTTGTAAGGTCTGATGGCGTAGTGGGTTAAAGCATACTAGTTATGCCAGCTACTGGAAGGTAGTTGTGCTTTCTGGGTTCGAGTCCCACTGGTGGGTGTTGTCCAAAGATTGTTTATCTTCACTTGTGGTTTATGCAAGTATAGGCTTATAAGCTGGACACGAGTTCTCTCACATTGACAGTGGCTTGACGAAAAATGCAGACTGACCCCTCACTCATCTGGTGCCTTCGGGAGGTAGAGATGTTTGAGATATATATCTCGAACTATCTACTTCTTTTGTAAGGTCTGATGGCGTAGTGGGTTAAAGCATACTAGTTATGCCAGCTACTGGAAGGTAGTTGTGCTTTCTGGGTTCGAGTCCCACTGGTGGGTGTTGTCCAAAGATTGTTTATCTTCACTTGTGGTTTATGCAAGTATAGGCTTATAAGCTGGACACGAGTTCTCTCACATTGACAGTGGCTTGACGAAAAATGCAGACTGACCCCTCACTCATCTGGTGCCTTCGGGAGGTAGAGATGTTTGAGATATATATCTCGAACTATCTACTTCTTTTGTAAGGTCTGATGGCGTAGTGGGTTAAAGCATACTAGTTATGCCAGCTACTGGAAGGTAGTTGTGCTTTCTGGGTTCGAGTCCCACTGGTGGGTGTTGTCCAAAGATTGTTTATCTTCACTTGTGGTTTATGCAAGTATAGGCTTATAAGCTGGACACGAGTTCTCTCACATTGACAGTGGCTTGACGAAAAATGCAGACTGACCCCTCACTCATCTGGTGCCTTCGGGAGGTAGAGATGTTTGAGATATATATCTCGAACTATCTACTTCTTTTGTAAGGTCTGATGGCGTAGTGGGTTAAAGCATACTAGTTATGCCAGCTACTGGAAGGTAGTTGTGCTTTCTGGGTTCGAGTCCCACTGGTGGGTGTTGTCCAAAGATTGTTTATCTTCACTTGTGGTTTATGCAAGTATAGGCTTATAAGCTGGACACGAGTTCTCTCACATTGACAGTGGCTTGACGAAAAATGCAGACTGACCCCTCACTCATCTGGTGCCTTCGGGAGGTAGAGATGTTTGAGATATATATCTCGAACTATCTACTTCTTTTGTAAGGTCTGATGGCGTAGTGGGTTAAAGCATACTAGTTATGCCAGCTACTGGAAGGTAGTTGTGCTTTCTGGGTTCGAGTCCCACTGGTGGGTGTTGTCCAAAGATTGTTTATCTTCACTTGTGGTTTATGCAAGTATAGGCTTATAAGCTGGACACGAGTTCTCTCACATTGACAGTGGCTTGACGAAAAATGCAGACTGACCCCTCACTCATCTGGTGCCTTCGGGAGGTAGAGATGTTTGAGATATATATCTCGAACTATCTACTTCTTTTGTAAGGTCTGATGGCGTAGTGGGTTAAAGCATACTAGTTATGCCAGCTACTGGAAGGTAGTTGTGCTTTCTGGGTTCGAGTCCCACTGGTGGGTGTTGTCCAAAGATTGTTTATCTTCACTTGTGGTTTATGCAAGTATAGGCTTATAAGCTGGACACGAGTTCTCTCACATTGACAGTGGCTTGACGAAAAATGCAGACTGACCCCTCACTCATCTGGTGCCTTCGGGAGGTAGAGATGTTTGAGATATATATCTCGAACTATCTACTTCTTTTGTAAGGTCTGATGGCGTAGTGGGTTAAAGCATACTAGTTATGCCAGCTACTGGAAGGTAGTTGTGCTTTCTGGGTTCGAGTCCCACTGGTGGGTGTTGTCCAAAGATTGTTTATCTTCACTTGTGGTTTATGCAAGTATAGGCTTATAAGCTGGACACGAGTTCTCTCACATTGACAGTGGCTTGACGAAAAATGCAGACTGACCCCTCACTCATCTGGTGCCTTCGGGAGGTAGAGATGTTTGAGATATATATCTCGAACTATCTACTTCTTTTGTAAGGTCTGATGGCGTAGTGGGTTAAAGCATACTAGTTATGCCAGCTACTGGAAGGTAGTTGTGCTTTCTGGGTTCGAGTCCCACTGGTGGGTGTTGTCCAAAGATTGTTTATCTTCACTTGTGTTTATGCAAGTATAGGCTTATAAGCTGGACACGAGTTCTCTCACATTGACAGTGGCTTGACGAAAAATGCAGACTGACCCCTCACTCATCTGGTGCCTTCGGGAGGTAGAGATGTTTGAGATATATATCTCGAACTATCTACTTCTTTTGTAAGGTCTGATGGCGTAGTGGGTTAAAGCATACTAGTTATGCAGCTACTGGAAGGTAGTTGTGCTTTCTGGGTTCGAGTCCCACTGGTGGGTGTTGTCCAAAGATTGTTTATCTTCACTTGTGGTTTATGCAAGTATAGGCTTATAAGCTGGACACGAGTTCTCTCACATTGACAGTGGCTTGACGAAAAATGCAGACTGACCCCTCACTCATCTGGTGCCTTCGGGAGGTAGAGATGTTTGAGATATATATCTCGAACTATCTACTTCTTTTGTAAGGTCTGATGGCGTAGTGGGTTAAAGCATACTAGTTATGCCAGCTACTGGAAGGTAGTTTGTGCTTTCTGGGTTCGAGTCCCACTGGTGGGTGTTGTCCAAAGATTGTTTATCTTCACTTGTGGTTTATGCAAGTATAGGCTTATAAGCTGGACACGAGTTCTCTCACATTGACAGTGGCTTGACGAAAATGCAGACTGACCCCTCACTCATCTGGTGCCTTCGGGAGGTAGAGATGTTTGAGATATATATCTCGAACTATCTACTTCTTTGTAAGGTCTGATGGCGTAGTGGGTTAAAGCATACTAGTTATGCCAGCTACTGGAAGGTAGTTGTGCTTTCTGGGTTCGAGTCCCACTGGTGGGTGTTGTCCAAAGATTGTTTATCTTCACTTGTGGTTTATGCAAGTATAGGCTTATAAGCTGGACACGAGTTCTCTCACATTGACAGTGGCTTGACGAAAATGCAGACTGACCCCTCACTCATCTGGTGCCTTCGGGAGGTAGAGATGTTTGAGATATATATCTCGAACTATCTACTTCTTTTGTAAGGTCTGATGGCGTAGTGGGTTAAAGCATACTAGTTATGCCAGCTACTGGAAGGTAGTTGTGCTTTCTGGGTTCGAGTCCCACTGGTGGGTGTTGTCCAAAGATTGTTTATCTTCACTTGTGGTTTATGCAAGTATAGGCTTATAAGCTGGACACGAGTTCTCTCACATTGACAGTGCTTGACGAAACTGCAGACTGACCCCTCACTCATCTGGTGCCTTCGGGAGGTAGAGATGTTTGAGATATATATCTCGAACTATCTACTTTTTTTGTAAGGTCTGATGGCGTAGTGGGTTAAAGCATACTAGTTATGCCAGCTACTGGAAGGTAGTTGTGCTTTCTGGGTTCGAGTCCCACTGGTGGGTGTTGTCCAAAGATTGTTTATCTTCACTTGTGGTTTATGCAAGTATAGGCTTATAAGCTGGACACGAGTTCTCTCACATTGACAGTGGCTTGACGAAAAATGCAGACTGACCCCTCACTCATCTGGTGCCTTCGGGAGGTAGAGATGTTTGAGATATATATCTCGAACTATCTACTTCTTTTGTAAGGTCTGATGGCGTAGTGGGTTAAAGCATACTAGTTATGCCAGCTACTGGAAGGTAGTTGTGCTTTCTGGGTTCGAGTCCCACTGGTGGGTGTTGTCCAAAGATTGGTTTATCTTCACTTGTGGTTTATGCAAGTATAGGCTTATAAGCTGGACACGAGTTCTCTCACATTGACAGTGGCTTGACGAAAAATGCAGACTGACCCCTCACTCATCTGGTGCCTTCGGGAGGTAGAGATGTTTGAGATATATATCTCGAACTATCTACTTCTTTTGTAAGGTCTGATGGCGTAGTGGGTTAAAGCATACTAGTTATGCCAGCTACTGGAAGGTAGTTGTGCTTTCTGGGTTCGAGTCCCACTGGTGGGTGTTGTCCAAAGATTGTTTATCTTCACTTGTGGTTTATGCAAGTATAGGCTTATAAGCTGGACACGAGTTCTCTCACATTGACAGTGGCTTGACGAAAAATGCAGACTGACCCCTCACTCATCTGGTGCCTTCGGGAGGTAGAGATGTTTGAGATATATATCTCGAACTATCTACTTCTTTGTAAGGTCTGATGGCGTAGTGGGTTAAAGCATACTAGTTATGCCAGCTACTGGAAGGTAGTTGTGCTTTCTGGGTTCGAGTCCCACTGGTGGGTGTTGTCCAAAGATTGTTTATCTTCACTTGTGGTTTATGCAAGTATAGGCTTATAAGCTGGACACGAGTTCTCTCACATTGACAGTGGCTTGACGAAAAATGCAGACTGACCCCTCACTCATCTGGTGCCTTCGGGAGGTAGAGATGTTTGAGATATATATCTCGAACTATCTACTTCTTTTGTAAGGTCTGATGGCGTAGTGGGTTAAAGCATACTAGTTATGCCAGCTACTGGAAGGTAGTTGTGCTTTCTGGGTTCGAGTCCCACTGGTGGGTGTTGTCCAAAGATTGTTTATCTTCACTTGTGGTTTATGCAAGTATAGGCTTATAAGCTGGACACGAGTTCTCTCACATTGACAGTGGCTTGACGAAAAATGCAGACTGACCCCTCACTCATCTGGTGCCTTCGGGAGGTAGAGATGTTTGAGATATATATCTCGAACTATCTACTTCTTTTGTAAGGTCTGATGGCGTAGTGGGTTAAAGCATACTAGTTATGCCAGCTACTGGAAGGTAGTTGTGCTTTCTGGGTTCGAGTCCCACTGGTGGGTGTTGTCCAAAGATTGTTTATCTTCACTTGTGGTTTATGCAAGTATAGGCTTATAAGCTGGACACGAGTTCTCTCACATTGACACGTGGCTTGACGAAAAAAATGCAGACTGACCCCTCACTCATCTGGTGCCTTCGGGAGGTAGAGATGTTTGAGATATATATCTCGAACTATCTACTTCTTTTGTAAGGTCTGATGGCGTAGTGGGTTAAAGCATACTAGTTATGCCAGCTACTGGAAGGTAGTTGTGCTTTCTGGGTTCGAGTCCCACTGGTGGGTGTTGTCCAAAGATTGTTTTTCTTCACTTGTGGTTTATGCAAGTATAGGCTTATAAGCTGGACACGAGTTCTCTCACATTGACAGTGGCTTGACGAAAAATGCAGACTGACCCCTCACTCATCTGGTGCCTTCGGGAGGTAGAGATGTTTGAGATATATATCTCGAACTATCTACTTCTTTTGTAAGGTCTGATGGCGTAGTGGGTTAAAGCATACTAGTTATGCCAGCTACTGGAAGGTAGTTGTGCTTTCTGGGTTCGAGTCCCACTGGTGGGTGTTGTCCAAAGATTGTTTATCTTCACTTGTGGTTTATGCAAGTATAGGCTTATAAGCTGGACACGAGTTCTCTCACATTGACAGTGGCTTGACGAAAAATGCAGACTGACCCCTCACTCATCTGGTGCCTTCGGGAGGTAGAGATGTTTGAGATATATATCTCGAACTATCTACTTCTTTTGTAAGGTCTGATGGCGTAGTGGGTTAAAGCATACTAGTTATGCCAGCTACTGGAAGGTAGTTGTGCTTTCTGGGTTCGAGTCCCACTGGTGGGTGTTGTCCAAAGATTGTTTATCTTCACTTGTGGTTTATGCAAGTATAGGCTTATAAGCTGGACACGAGTTCTCTCACATTGACAGTGGCTTGACGAAAAATGCAGACTGACCCCTCACTCATCTGGTGCCTTCGGGAGGTAGAGATGTTTGAGATATATATCTCGAACTATCTACTTCTTTTGTAAGGTCTGATGGCGTAGTGGGTTAAAGCATACTAGTTATGCCAGCTACTGGAAGGTAGTTGTGCTTTCTGGGTTCGAGTCCCACTGGTGGGTGTTGTCCAAAGATTGTTTATCTTCACTTGTGGTTTATGCAAGTATAGGCTTATAAGCTGGACACGAGTTCTCTCACATTGACAGTGGCTTGACGAAAAATGCAGACTGACCCCTCACTCATCTGGTGCCTTCGGGAGGTAGAGATGTTTGAGATATATATCTCGAACTATCTACTTCTTTTGTAAGGTCTGATGGCGTAGTGGGTTAAAGCATACTAGTTATGCCAGCTACTGGAAGGTAGTTGTGCTTTCTGGGTTCGAGTCCCACTGGTGGGTGTTGTCCAAAGATTGTTTATCTTCACTTGTGGTTTATGCAAGTATAGGCTTATAAGCTGGACACGAGTTCTCTCACATTGACAGTGGCTTGACGAAAAATGCAGACTGACCCCTCACTCATCTGGTGCCTTCGGGAGGTAGAGATGTTTGAGATATATATCTCGAACTATCTACTTCTTTTGTAAGGTCTGATGGCGTAGTGGGTTAAAGCATACTAGTTATGCCAGCTACTGGAAGGTAGTTGTGCTTTCTGGGTTCGAGTCCCACTGGTGGGTGTTGTCCAAAGATTGTTTATCTTCACTTGTGGTTTATGCAAGTATAGGCTTATAAGCTGGACACGAGTTCTCTCACATTGACAGTGGCTTGACGAAAAATGCAGACTGACCCCTCACTCATCTGGTGCCTTCGGGAGGTAGAGATGTTTGAGATATATATCTCGAACTATCTACTTCTTTTGTAAGGTCTGATGGCGTAGTGGGTTAAAGCATACTAGTTATGCCAGCTACTGGAAGGTAGTTGTGCTTTCTGGGTTCGAGTCCCACTGGTGGGTGTTGTCCAAAGATTGTTTATCTTCACTTGTGGTTTATGCAAGTATAGGCTTATAAGCTGGACACGAGTTCTCTCACATTGACAGTGGCTTGACGAAAAATGCAGACTGACCCCTCACTCATCTGGTGCCTTCGGGAGGTAGAGATGTTTGAGATATATATCTCGAACTATCTACTTCTTTTGTAAGGTCTGATGGCGTAGTGGGTTAAAGCATACTAGTTATGCCAGCTACTGGAAGGTAGTTGTGCTTTCTGGGTTCGAGTCCCACTGGTGGGTGTTGTCCAAAGATTGTTTATCTTCACTTGTGGTTTATGCAAGTATAGGCTTATAAGCTGGACACGAGTTCTCTCACATTGACAGTGGCTTGACGAAAAATGCAGACTGACCCCTCACTCATCTGGTGCCTTCGGGAGGTAGAGATGTTTGAGATATATATCTCGAACTATCTACTTCTTTTGTAAGGTCTGATGGCGTAGTGGGTTAAAGCATACTAGTTATGCCAGCTACTGGAAGGTAGTTGTGCTTTCTGGGTTCGAGTCCCACTGGTGGGTGTTGTCCAAAGATTGTTTATCTTCACTTGTGGTTTATGCAAGTATAGGCTTATAAGCTGGACACGAGTTCTCTCACATTGACAGTGGCTTGACGAAAAATGCAGACTGACCCCTCACTCATCTGGTGCCTTCGGGAGGTAGAGATGTTTGAGATATATATCTCGAACTATCTACTTCTTTTGTAAGGTCTGATGGCGTAGTGGGTTAAAGCATACTAGTTATGCCAGCTACTGGAAGGTAGTTGTGCTTTCTGGGTTCGAGTCCCACTGGTGGGTGTTGTCCAAAGATTGTTTATCTTCACTTGTGGTTTATGCAAGTATAGGCTTATAAGCTGGACACGAGTTCTCTCACATTGACAGTGGCTTGACGAAAAATGCAGACTGACCCCTCACTCATCTGGTGCCTTCGGGAGGTAGAGATGTTTGAGATATATATCTCGAACTATCTACTTCTTTTGTAAGGTCTGATGGCGTAGTGGGTTAAAGCATACTAGTTATGCCAGCTACTGGAAGGTAGTTGTGCTTTCTGGGTTCGAGTCCCACTGGTGGGTGTTGTCCAAAGATTGTTTATCTTCACTTGTGGTTTATGCAAGTATAGGCTTATAAGCTGGACACGAGTTCTCTCACATTGACAGTGGCTTGACGAAAAATGCAGACTGACCCCTCACTCATCTGGTGCCTTCGGGAGGTAGAGATGTTTGAGATATATATCTCGAACTATCTACTTCTTTTGTAAGGTCTGATGGCGTAGTGGGTTAAAGCATACTAGTTATGCCAGCTACTGGAAGGTAGTTGTGCTTTCTGGGTTCGAGTCCCACTGGTGGGTGTTGTCCAAAGATTGTTTATCTTCACTTGTGGTTTATGCAAGTATAGGCTTATAAGCTGGACACGAGTTCTCTCACATTGACAGTGGCTTGACGAAAAATGCAGACTGACCCCTCACTCATCTGGTGCCTTCGGGAGGTAGAGATGTTTGAGATATATATCTCGAACTATCTACTTCTTTTGTAAGGTCTGATGGCGTAGTGGGTTAAAGCATACTAGTTATGCCAGCTACTGGAAGGTAGTTGTGCTTTCTGGGTTCGAGTCCCACTGGTGGGTGTTGTCCAAAGATTGTTTATCTTCACTTGTGGTTTATGCAAGTATAGGCTTATAAGCTGGACACGAGTTCTCTCACATTGACAGTGGCTTGACGAAAAATGCAGACTGACCCCTCACTCATCTGGTGCCTTCGGGAGGTAGAGATGTTTGAGATATATATCTCGAACTATCTACTTCTTTTGTAAGGTCTGATGGCGTAGTGGGTTAAAGCATACTAGTTATGCCAGCTACTGGAAGGTAGTTGTGCTTTCTGGGTTCGAGTCCCACTGGTGGGTGTTGTCCAAAGATTGTTTATCTTCACTTGTGGTTTATGCAAGTATAGGCTTATAAGCTGGACACGAGTTCTCTCACATTGACAGTGGCTTGACGAAAAATGCAGACTGACCCCTCACTCATCTGGTGCCTTCGGGAGGTAGAGATGTTTGAGATATATATCTCGAACTATCTACTTCTTTTGTAAGGTCTGATGGCGTAGTGGGTTAAAGCATACTAGTTATGCCAGCTACTGGAAGGTAGTTGTGCTTTCTGGGTTCGAGTCCCACTGGTGGGTGTTGTCCAAAGATTGTTTATCTTCACTTGTGGTTTATGCAAGTATAGGCTTATAAGCTGGACACGAGTTCTCTCACATTGACAGTGGCTTGACGAAAAATGCAGACTGACCCCTCACTCATCTGGTGCCTTCGGGAGGTAGAGATGTTTGAGATATATATCTCGAACTATCTACTTCTTTTGTAAGGTCTGATGGCGTAGTGGGTTAAAGCATACTAGTTATGCCAGCTACTGGAAGGTAGTTGTGCTTTCTGGGTTCGAGTCCCACTGGTGGGTGTTGTCCAAAGATTGTTTATCTTCACTTGTGGTTTATGCAAGTATAGGCTTATAAGCTGGACACGAGTTCTCTCACATTGACAGTGGCTTGACGAAAAATGCAGACTGACCCCTCACTCATCTGGTGCCTTCGGGAGGTAGAGATGTTTGAGATATATATCTCGAACTATCTACTTCTTTTGTAAGGTCTGATGGCGTAGTGGGTTAAAGCATACTAGTTATGCCAGCTACTGGAAGGTAGTTGTGCTTTCTGGGTTCGAGTCCCACTGGTGGGTGTTGTCCAAAGATTGTTTATCTTCACTTGTGGTTTATGCAAGTATAGGCTTATAAGCTGGACACGAGTTCTCTCACATTGACAGTGGCTTGACGAAAAATGCAGACTGACCCCTCACTCATCTGGTGCCTTCGGGAGGTAGAGATGTTTGAGATATATATCTCGAACTATCTACTTCTTTTGTAAGGTCTGATGGCGTAGTGGGTTAAAGCATACTAGTTATGCCAGCTACTGGAAGGTAGTTGTGCTTTCTGGGTTCGAGTCCCACTGGTGGGTGTTGTCCAAAGCTTGTTTATCTTCACTTGTGGTTTATGCAAGTATAGGCTTATAAGCTGGACACGAGTTCTCTCACATTGACAGTGGCTTGACGAAAAATGCAGACTGACCCCTCACTCATCTGGTGCCTTCGGGAGGTAGAGATGTTTGAGATATATATCTCGAACTATCTACTTCTTTTGTAAGGTCTGATGGCATAGTGGGTTAAAGCATACTAGTTATGCCAGCTACTGGAAGGTAGTTGTGCTTTCTGGGTTCGAGTCCCACTGGCGGGTGTTGTCCAAAGCTTGTTTATCTTCACTTGTGGTTTATGCAAGTATAGGCTTATAAGCTGGACACGAGTTCTCTCACATTGACAGTGGCTTGACGAAAAATGCAGACTGACCCCTCACTCATCTGGTGCCTTCGGGAGGTAGAGATGTTTGAGATATATATCTCGAACTATCTACTTCTTTTGTAAGGTCTGATGGCGTAGTGGGTTAAAGCATACTAGTTATGCCAGCTACTGGAAGGTAGTTGTGCTTTCTGGGTTCGAGTCCCACTGGTGGGTGTTGTCCAAAGATTGTTTATCTTCACTTGTGGTTTATGCAAGTATAGGCTTATAAGCTGGACACGAGTTCTCTCACATTGACAGTGGCTTGACGAAAAATGCAGACTGACCCCTCACTCATCTGGTGCCTTCGGGAGGTAGAGATGTTTGAGATATATATCTCGAACTATCTACTTCTTTTGTAAGGTCTGATGGCGTAGTGGGTTAAAGCATACTAGTTATGCCAGCTACTGGAAGGTAGTTGTGCTTTCTGGGTTCGAGTCCCACTGGTGGGTGTTGTCCAAAGATTGTTTATCTTCACTTGTGGTTTATGCAAGTATAGGCTTATAAGCTGGACACGAGTTCTCTCACATTGACAGTGGCTTGACGAAAAATGCAGACTGACCCCTCACTCATCTGGTGCCTTCGGGAGGTAGAGATGTTTGAGATATATATCTCGAACTATCTACTTCTTTTGTAAGGTCTGATGGCGTAGTGGGTTAAAGCATACTAGTTATGCCAGCTACTGGAAGGTAGTTGTGCTTTCTGGGTTCGAGTCCCACTGGTGGGTGTTGTCCAAAGATTGTTTATCTTCACTTGTGGTTTATGCAAGTATAGGCTTATAAGCTGGACACGAGTTCTCTCACATTGACAGTGGCTTGACGAAAAATGCAGACTGACCCCTCACTCATCTGGTGCCTTCGGGAGGTAGAGATGTTTGAGATATATATCTCGAACTATCTACTTCTTTTGTAAGGTCTGATGGCGTAGTGGGTTAAAGCATACTAGTTATGCCAGCTACTGGAAGGTAGTTGTGCTTTCTGGGTTCGAGTCCCACTGGTGGGTGTTGTCCAAAGATTGTTTATCTTCACTTGTGGTTTATGCAAGTATAGGCTTATAAGCTGGACACGAGTTCTCTCACATTGACAGTGGCTTGACGAAAAATGCAGACTGACCCCTCACTCATCTGGTGCCTTCGGGAGGTAGAGATGTTTGAGATATATATCTCGAACTATCTACTTCTTTTGTAAGGTCTGATGGCGTAGTGGGTTAAAGCATACTAGTTATGCCAGCTACTGGAAGGTAGTTGTGCTTTCTGGGTTCGAGTCCCACTGGTGGGTGTTGTCCAAAGATTGTTTATCTTCACTTGTGGTTTATGCAAGTATAGGCTTATAAGCTGGACACGAGTTCTCTCACATTGACAGTGGCTTGACGAAAAATGCAGACTGACCCCTCACTCATCTGGTGCCTTCGGGAGGTAGAGATGTTTGAGATATATATCTCGAACTATCTACTTCTTTTGTAAGGTCTGATGGCGTAGTGGGTTAAAGCATACTAGTTATGCCAGCTACTGGAAGGTAGTTGTGCTTTCTGGGTTCGAGTCCCACTGGTGGGTGTTGTCCAAAGATTGTTTATCTTCACTTGTGGTTTATGCAAGTATAGGCTTATAAGCTGGACACGAGTTCTCTCACATTGACAGTGGCTTGACGAAAAATGCAGACTGACCCCTCACTCATCTGGTGCCTTCGGGAGGTAGAGATGTTTGAGATATATATCTCGAACTATCTACTTCTTTTGTAAGGTCTGATGGCGTAGTGGGTTAAAGCATACTAGTTATGCCAGCTACTGGAAGGTAGTTGTGCTTTCTGGGTTCGAGTCCCACTGGTGGGTGTTGTCCAAAGATTGTTTATCTTCACTTGTGGTTTATGCAAGTATAGGCTTATAAGCTGGACACGAGTTCTCTCACATTGACAGTGGCTTGACGAAAAATGCAGACTGACCCCTCACTCATCTGGTGCCTTCGGGAGGTAGAGATGTTTGAGATATATATCTCGAACTATCTACTTCTTTTGTAAGGTCTGATGGCGTAGTGGGTTAAAGCATACTAGTTATGCCAGCTACTGGAAGGTAGTTGTGCTTTCTGGGTTCGAGTCCCACTGGTAGGTGTTGTCCAAAGATTGTTTATCTTCACTTGTGGTTTATGCAAGTATAGGCTTATAAGCTGGTCACGAGTTCTCTCACATTGACAGTGGCTTGACGAAAAATGCAGACTGACCCCTCACTCATCTGGTGCCTTCGGGAGGTAGAGATGTTTGAGATATATATCTCGAACTATCTACTTCTTTTGTAAGGTCTGATGGCGTAGTGGGTTAAAGCATACTAGTTATGCCAGCTACTGGAAGGTAGTTGTGCTTTCTGGGTTCGAGTCCCACTGGTGGGTGTTGTCCAAAGATTGTTTATCTTTACTTGTGGTTTATGCAAGTATAGGCTTATAAGCTGGACACGAGTTCTCTCACATTGACAGTGGCTTGACGAAAAATGCAGACTGACCCCTCACTCATCTGGTGCCTTCGGGAGGTAGAGATGTTTGAGATATATATCTCGAACTATCTACTTCTTTTGTAAGGTTTGATGGCGTAGTGGGTTAAAGCATACTAGTTATGCCAGCTACTGGAAGGTAGTTGTGCTTTCTGGGTTCGAGTCCCACTGGTGGGTGTTGTCCAAAGATTGTTTATCTTCACTTGTGGTTTATGCAAGTATAGGCTTATAAGCTGGACACGAGTTCTCTCACATTGACAGTGGCTTGACGAAAAATGCAGACTGACCCCTCACTCATCTGGTGCCTTCGGGAGGTAGAGATGTTTGAGATATATATCTCGAACTATCTACTTCTTTTGTAAGGTCTGATGGCGTAGTGGGTTAAAGCATACTAGTTATGCCAGCTACTGGAAGGTAGTTGTGCTTTCTGGGTTCGAGTCCCACTGGTGGGTGTTGTCCAAAGATTGTATATATATATATATATATATATATATATATATATATATATATATATATATATATATATATATATACGACGACAACCTTAAATTTTGCGGTATATAGGCAAGACGAAAATCTCAAAGATTGCAGCATTTGCAAGACGACAACCCCAGAGCTTGCAGTATAAAGGCAAGACCACAACCTCAAAGCTACCCGTATATAGGCAAGACTAGAATTACAAAGCATACAGAATATAAGCAAGGCGACAACTTCAAAGCATGCAGTATATTTGTAAGACGATAATCCCAAATCGTGCAGAATTTAAGCAAGACGACTACCTCAAAGCTTGCAATATATAGGCACGACGACAACCTTAAAGCTTACAGTATATAGGCAAAACGACAACCCTAATGATTTTGTTATTTGCACGCAAGACGTTAACCCCAAAGATTGGAGTATATAGGCAAGACGAACACTTTTAAACTTGCAATATTTAGGCTAGACTACAACCTCAGAGATTGCAGCATAAAGGCAAGATTCCAACCTTACAACTTGAGGAATATAGGCAAGACGACAGTACCGAAGCTTGCAGTATATAGAGTGGACGACAGCCCCAAATCATGCAGTATATTGGCAAGAAGCTAACCGAATATAGAGAAAACTAAACCTCCAAAGTTTGCAGTATATAGGCAAAGCGACAACCTCAAAGCTTGCAAAATATAGACAAGACAACATTCCTTAAGCTAGCCGTGAATAGGTAAGACAACAACCCTAAATTTTGCTAAATATTAAAAAGACGACCTCAAAACTTGCAGTATATAGGTAAAACAAGAACTTCAAGGCTTGCAGTAAATATGCATGACGACAACCTCAAAACTTGCAAGATATATGCCAGACGACAACCCCGAAGGTTGTAGCATATAGGCAAGAAGATAACCTCAAAACTTGCAGTATGTAAGCAACCACGAAAATCTCACTCTTGCAGTATATAGGCAAAACGACTACCTAAACTTTTGCTGTATATATGGTAGGCAACCAAAAAGATTGCAGCAAATATGCAAGACGACAACCCCAGTGCTTGAAGTATAAAGGCAAGACGACAACCTCAAAGCTAGCCGTATATTGGCAAGACTACAATTACATAGCGTACAATATAGAAGCAAGACGACAACTACAAAGCTTGTAGTATATAGGCAAGTCTACAACCTCAAAGATTTCAGTATATAGGTAAGACGAGTCTCAAACTGCCTTGCAGTATATTGGAAAGTCGACAACCCCAAAGCTTGCAGAATATTAGCAAGACGACTACCTCATTCTTGCAGTATACAGGCAAGACGACATCCTTAAACCTTGCAGTATATAGGCAAAACAACAACCCCAGTCATTGTTTTATATACACAAAATGATAACCCCAAATCTTGCATAATATAGGCAAGACGACAACCTCAAAGCTTGCAGAATATTGGCAAGACAACAACCTCATTGCTTTCAGTATATTGGAAAGACGATAGTCTCGAAGCTTGCAGTATGTAGGCAAAACGACAACCCCAAAGCTTGAATTATATAGGCCTGAAAAACCTGAAGTATGTTGACCAGACCACACACTAGAAAGTGAAGGGACGACGATGTTTCGGTCCGTTCTGGACCACTCTCAAGTCGATTGTGATGAGGGAAGTTGTTGTTGTTGTCATAGATTCAGCTATTCAGAACAAGTTCCAAGTAACACGGGCTATGGTGAGCCCGTAGTGGGCTTACCTGGCACAGGAGCGGTGCTGTGTGCGATGAGTGAAGTTGTTGTTGCTGTTATAGATTCAGCTACTCGGATGAGTGAAAAGAGAGAGAGAGAAGATTAAGCCACCCAAAAGGTGGTTTGGGCATGAATAGCCCATAAGTGGTGGCCCTTTTGAGCCATTTCCAGTATCAATAGATGATACTGGGGATCTGTGGAGGTGCGACTGCACCCTGCGTGACGGGAAATGTCTCCCGTGGATGAGTAGATTGATGATTGATGAAGATTAAGCCACCCAAGAGGTGGCACGGGCATGAATAGCCCGTAAGTGGTGGCCCTTTCGAGCCATTACCAGTATCAAAAGATGATACTGGAGATCTGTGGAGGCGCAACTGCACCCTGCGTGACGGGAGATGTCTACCGGACCAAGTGGTGACCAAATGGTGCTGTTTTCGGATTGATTGATTGATGAAGATTAAACCACCCAAAAGGTGGCACGGGCATGAATAGCCCGTAAGTGGTGGCCCTTTTGAGCCATTACCAGTATCAAGAGCTGATACTGGAGATCAGTGGAGGTGCGACTGCACCCTGCGTGACGGAAGATGTCTTCCGTGTACACTGCTAACGATTGATTGATGATTGATGAAGATTAAGCCACCCAAAAGGTGGCACGGGCATGAATAGCCCATAAGTGGTGGCCCTTTTGAGCCATTACCAGTATCAAGAGCTGATACTGGAGATCTGTGGAGGTGCGAATGCGCCCTGCATGACGGGAGATGTCTCCTTTGTGAATGTGTTTAAGATGAAGATGAAGCCACCCAAAAGGTGGCACGGGCATGAATAGCCCGTAAGTGGTGGCCCTTTTGAGCCATTACCAGTATCAAGAGCTGATACTGGAGATCTGTGGAGGTGCGACTGCACCCTGCGTGACGGGAGATGTCTCCCGTGATTTTACAGATGATTGATTGATGAAGATTAAGCCACCCAAAAGGTGGCACGGGCATGAATAGCCCGTAAGTGGTGGCTCTTTTAAGCCATTACCAGTATCAAGAGCTGATACTGGAGATCTGTGGAGGTGCGAATGCACCCTGCATGACGGGAGATGTCTCCCTTATGAATGTGTTAAGATGAAGATGAAGCAACCCAAAAGGTGGCACGGGCATAAATAGCCCGTAAGTGATGGCCATTTTAAGCCATTACCAGTATCAAGAGCTGATACTGGAGATCTGTGGAGGTGCGAATGCACCCTGCATGACGGGAGATGTCTCCCTTGTGAATGTGTTAAGATGAAGATGAAGCCACCCAAAAGGTGGCACGGGCATAAATAGCCCGTAAGTTGTGGCCATTTTAAGCCATTAGTATCAGGAGCTGATACTGGAGATCTGTGGAGGTGCGAATGCACCCTGCATGACGGTCTCCCTTGTGAATGTGTTAAGATGAAGATGAAGCCACCCAAAAGGTGGCACAGGCATGAATAGCTCGTAAGTGGTGGCCCTTTTGAGCCATCACCAGTATCAATTGATGATACTGGAGATCTGTGGAGGTGCGACTGCACCCTGCGTGACGGGAGATGTCTCCCGGACCAAATGGTGACCAGATGGTGTCATCCACGCTGTTTTCGATTGATTGATTGATAAAGATTAAGCCACCCAAGAGGTGGCACGGGCATGAATAGCCCGTAAGTGGTACAATTTTTTTTTTTTTTTTTTTTTTCCCAGTGTTCTGAGGTTGCATTTAACCATCAAGCTGTTATCGTGGGGGAGGATACTGCTTCACAGTCTTTATGAGGGTGTCCAGCTGCTGGACACCTTTGTTGACCAGGAGAGTGGCTGTGTTGATGGCTTCAGGGTGGCCACTGCATGATTCAGGAACTCTTAAAGCTCTTCTAAGGTCATTGGTTGCTTCACATTCCAGAAGATAGTGAAGTAATGGCTTTTCTGTGACAGTTTGGCAGAAGATGCACTCTCTCTGTCGGGGTTCACCAATCTCCCAGTTGCATCTGTAACCTAGACGTAGTCTATATAGCCTAACTGCTATTTCCCTGTGGATTCCTTTTGGGATATTTAACCTTTCTAATTTGGTTGCCTGAAGATACCATGTTGCAGATGGCGAACCTTCAGCTATTCTCTGGTGTAGGTAGGCTTTGTTGAGATGTGAGAGTTTTTTGGTGATGATGTTTTTTATGTTCTCTAGGCTGGGTTGAATTGTTTTATGTATCACTGGATGACGAGTTGCCAATTTAGCAATTTCATCAGCTTTTTCATTTAATGGGATTCCAATATGGGATGGGATCCAGTTTAAAGTTATGTTGAGGCCTTTGCCTTTAGCGACTGCTCCTTGATACAAAATGGTGGTAATTATTTCCACATTATCTTTCCACTGTTTTTGTCCTAGTATTTGAAGTGCAGCTTTTGAGTCTGTGTGTATGATTGCATTTTGAGTGTTTTGTGCAATCACATATGCGAATGCCTGTTGTATGGCGAACAGCTCAGTTTGGGTTGATGATACTAGTCCTCCCAGTCTCCAATATGCCTGTACGCTGGTCGTGCAAAGAGCAGCGCCAGCACTCTCATTTTCTGTGTCCACCGATCCGTCTGTGAAGATGTGGGTGGCTCCTGCTACTGCTATGCTATACATTTGCTCTTCTATTATGCGCCTTAGGATTGTCGGATCATAGGCAGTTTTTTTCATTGGGAGACTTTCTATTACTATTTTGAAAGTAGGCTCTTCCCATGGCGCGGAAGGAGTGTAATTTGGGTGTGGATGATCACCCTCTCTATCAAGAATCATGTTTTTTAAATGTAGTCTGTTTAGGACTTTTCCTGCTCTTGCAACCCAAGAGTTTCCATTGTTTTGGCCTAGTCCAACCACCAAGGCCTGCCGTACTGGGATTGGATCAGAAGAAATAATTATCTTACTGATAATTGTAGCTGTCCTTTGTGTGAGATATATGTGAGATATATACAAGAGTTGTTACATTCTTGTACAGCCACTAGTACGCGTAGCGTTTCGGGCAAGTCCTTAATCCTATGGTCCCTGGAATACGATCCCCTGCCGCGAAGAATCGTTTTTTCATCCAAGTACACATTTTACTGTTGCGTTAAACAGAGGCTACAGTTAAGGAATTGCGCCCAGTAAATCCTCCCCGGCCAGGATACGAACCCATGACATAGCGCTCGCGGAACGCCAGGCGAGTGTCTTACCACTACACCACGGAGACTGCTGATATTCTTTCTTGTAGAGAGGGCAAACCCGTCTCCAGTCTAAGAGTTTCAAGCCTGGTCCACATGGGGGCTCCCAGTGCAGCTCTCATAGCATTGTTTTGGGCAACTTCAAGCTTTTTCCACTGTTGGTGTGATAGATTTGTGAGTGCAGGTGCGGCATAATCGATCACTGATCTGACTGCCTGTACATAGTATGTGCGAAGGACTTGCAGATTGGCTCCTCCAGAAAGGGAGGTTAGCGACCTGAGGATTGCCGTCCGGGCCGCAGTTCGCTCTCTCAAGTATGTGACCTCAGCATTAAAATTTATGTGTGTGTCCAGGATGATTCCTAGATACTGATAGGTGTCGACCCATTCTATTGGTTGACCCTGTACTGTGAGTTGGATGTTGGGCTTCGCTATTTTTATGGGCATGGCCTTTGACTTTGAGGCGTTGAGTTTGATCCCAATCTGTTTTGCCTCTTTACTGATGCAGTCTAAGCATTTGGGTGCAAGGCGCGCCGCATCCCTTCCTTTTATGATGATGACAAAGTCGTCCGCGTAGTTTAGCAGCCTGCAGTGATGTGGGAGTTTCAACCTCATTATTCTTTCCATTAAACAGTTGAAGAGAAGAGGGCTAAGAATACCTCCTTGCGGTGTACCATTTTCATGTCTTTTGTACTCAGAGACTGTGCCATGAAGTTTTACTCTTGCTTCTCTGTTTATGAGACAGTTTTTGGTCCAGGAGAGCAGGTTGCCTCTGACCTCTTTGTCAATGAGGCAGCAGAGAATAGCTGGGGCGCTAGCCAGTTCAAAGGCTTTTTCGAGGTCCAGGAATATCAGCATTCCTGGTCTGTCATTCAAGTGGGCTAACAGAGTTGTAATACATTCCACTGTGCCAACCCCTCTTCTATAGGCATACATATCATGGTGCAGTTTAGGCATTTTCCACTCCAGTCTGTTGAGTGCCATTCTGTCAGCCGTCTTGGCTGCACAGCTTTGGAGAGAGATGGGCCTGGGATTAGCTGGATCTTTGGGTTTTGGGATCGGCACTATGTCTGCTCTATTCCAAGCAGAAGGTCTAGTTTGAGAAGTCCAGGCTAAATTAATTAACCTTAGGTGTGCAGCGTCTCCCTCTGGGCCGAGGTTTCTAATCATTTTATAGGTTATTTTGTCGGCTCCAGGGGATGTATCCTTGGAGTTTTTCTTAGCCCGATTGAGCTCATCCAGTGTGAAGGGGGCATTAGTGTCAGAGACTTCTTCACATGCTGTAAGGATTCTGTGCCACCTTTCTTCCTCTAGTCCGGTCTGTACTGCTAATACATCTGGTGGAAGTTGATTGCTGGCTGCTCTCTCTGCAAACCTGGTTGCCAGTACTTCGGCTTCCTGTTGAGGATCTTTGGGGTGTGGAGCTTTAGGTGTTTTATTCCCTTTGGCCCGGTGAATTTGCTGCCACATTTCCCCGAGAAAGGTGTGTTCATTCAGGTGTGAACACCATTCTAGCCACTTTTGTTCTTTTATTTGTCTGGTCTCTCGATGTACATGTTCCTTGACCTCACAAAGTAAGATCCTGTTGCGGTCACTTGGCTGCTTTTTGTATAGCTTTCTTGTTCTATTGAGTCTATGGTTGAGTTCTTTGACACGTTCGCAATAGTACCAATGATCTTTATGGTGTCCGGTGGACTGTTTTTTCAGTGGGATTGAGTGGTTGGCTGCACTTTGAATCGCTTTGACAAATTCTTGTTCTGCCTGATTAATGTCTTCGGGAAGATCATAGTTTCTTTGCCATTCTGAAATGAGGTTTTGAAATCGGTCCCAGTTTGCTAAAGCAAAGTTCCAGGCTTCAGATGGAGGCGGAGGTGGGGTGGGTAGGTCTAACTGAAGATCAATTTGGACCCCATAGTGGTCGCTTGTGAGTGTGGGCTCAACTGACCATGTTGCTGCATCTCTTAGGGAGGCTGAAACGAAGGTTAGGTCTAATCTGCCTCCTTGGATGTGGGTAGGTTCATTCTTGTTTAGGATTTGTATTTCTGGAAGCTGGTCCAGTAGATGTGTAATGTGTATGCCGGCTTCATTTGTTTTGTTCGAGCCCAGTGCCAATCGATGATGGGCATTAAAATCTCCACAAATGATTGTGTTTGTTGTTGTCGCGTGTCCAAATAACACAGAGAGATCCATTTCGGCTTGTAGAGACCTGTACACATTGAACACTTCAAGTTTGTCGTGTCTTAGCTCAATGGTGACTCCCATTACCTCTGTCCCTGCTCCACAATTGGGTGGGCTGGTTATGGATTTGGAGATCAGGTCACATTTTACATAGATTGCACATCCCCTGGATTGCCCATTGATCCATGGAAGGAAGAAGCCTCGATAGCCTGAGATTTTAGGTTCTAATCCGGCTCGAAGCAAGCTCTCCTGTAGTATCAGGATGTCTATGCCTTTGGTTGCTGCTATGCATTGCAAGTGTTGCAATTTAGTGCGCAGTCCTTGCGCATTCCATTGCAGGACCTTTAGAATTCTAGGTTCTTGGAATGTGCTGATAATTCCGTGGTATCCATGGAGTCTGATGAACACGCCATGGAAGTTGCAATTGGGGTATAGGTTCTTAGTGGTCCTGAAATTGCCTCATCAATGTCGCTTTCCGACGACCTGGACTCTATCTGCTTTTTATGGGGGTGCCTCCTGCCCTGCTGTCTTGACGGTGTGGATATTACATCTTCGAATTTTTTGAGCTTGTGCTCAATTGTCTTCCGAGTCTCTGTGGTTTGCTTGATTCCATGTGAAGACAGCAGACTTTCGATTAACTCAGTGACCAAAGTTTTGAGCATTGGCCAGAGAGCGTTCAGTTCAGTGGGAGCACTATTTAATGTTGTGCAGGTTGAGGGCCTAGTGGCTTTTAGACCCTTCTCGGTGGTAACTTTGGCACTGGAATTGCTACTCCTATTGGCCCCAGTGTGCTTGCTGGATGAAATGGGAGGCCGACTGCTTTGAACATGAGTCTTGTGTCCTCCATCTTTCTTTTTGTCCTGTACTGTCTTCTCACCCTTCACCATGGCCGATGGTGAAGGGCCGTGTGCCCCCTCTTCCTGAATGGGTAGACCCCACGCGGTTTTAGTAGGCATGGGAGATGGTATTCGTTTTGGTGGGGGTTTCGGCTCCGCTGTTGGCGTGGTGGGGTTTGTTTGAAGCCTTTTGAGCCTTTCAGGGCATTTCAAGTTCCAGGCATGATGTGCCTTGGAACAATTTGGGCATTTTGCCTGAACAGGGTGGTTTGCCTTGAATTTATCAATACATGTTTTTGTATCATGGGACTGGCTGCAGACTCCGCACCTCACTGGGCGTTGGCAGCCATCTTTGTGATGCCCAAATCTCTGACATCTAAAGCATCTTAGGGGTTCTGGGGTGTAAGGCCTGTGTTGGAACACCCCCCCCAGATTCCAAGGTCAAGTTTTTCCGGGATCCGTCCTCTTACTGTGAGAAGGACTTGTCGAGTTTCTTGTTTTGTTCGTACTTGGCATCTCTCTGCTGACACCACATAGTTCAGCTTTTCGAGATGGCCAAGGGCCATATGCAAGGGATAATGGAGGACAATGACTTTACTTATTTTATCCTCTGGTTTCAGTTCCTCACATTTTGCGTAATTTTTTAGAATCGTAGCGGCCTACTCGTCTTTTGGCCTCAGAATGTATTCTCCTTTGAGATTAGGTTTTGCCCTGACCTGGAGCTGGGGGTACTCTTTTTCCAGGTCCACTACAGTAGCGTAGGAAGACTTACCTTCCGTGTGCTGCACTTTGAAGACCGGAAACGTAGATCTAGTCTGAGGCGCTGGGAGAGCTGGAGAAGCTGGAGAGATTAATGGGCGATGGGTCGTCACGGAGTGGCTTGTCCTGTTAGCCTTAGTCACGTGATGCCACTCGCCGTCACTTTCGGAACTGGTGTCCATTATCGATGGTCTTTTCCTACTCTGAGCAGCATTGCTGGATCGATTATAAGTCAATTGGAATTCCATGATGAAATTTCAAATGATCACTTGTGGAGTGGTCTGGTGAGTGAAGGACGTGACGTCTGGTGTACAACTACAACCCAACCTTGTAGTCTGTGAGCTAAATGAGTAATGAGCTGGCTGTTTTCGGATTGATTGATTGATGAAGATTAAGCCACCCAAAAGGTGGCACGGGCATGAATAGCCCGTAAGTGGTGGCCCTTTTTAAGCCATTACCAGTATCAAGAGCTGATACTGGAGATCTGTGGAGGTGCGAATGCACCCTGCATGACGGGAGATGTCTCCCTTATGAATGTGTTAAGATGAAGATGAAGCAACCCAAAAGGTGGCACGGGCATAAATAGCCCGTAAGTGGTGGCCATTTTAAGCCATTACCAGTATCAAGAGCTGATACTGGAGATCTGTGGAGGTGCGAATGCACCCTGCATGACGGGAGATGTCTCCCTTGTGAATGTGTTAAGATGAAGATGAAGCCACCCAAAAGGTGGCACGGGCATAAATAGCCCGTAAGTGGTGGCCATTTTAAGCCATTACCAGTATCAAGAGCTGATACTGGAGATCTGTGGAGGTGCGAATGCACCCTGCATGACGGGAGATGTCTCCCTTGTGAATGTGTTTAAGATGAAGATGAAGCCACCCAAAAGGTGGCACAGGCATGAATAGCTCGTAAGTGGTGGCCCTTTTGAGCCATCACCAGTATCAATAGATGATACTGGAGATCTGTGGAGGTGCGACTGCACCCTGCGTGACAGGAGATGTCTCCCGGTCCGAATGGTGACCAGATGGTCTGCCTGTGGAGTGTAATTTCAGCTGATGATGATGATGAAGATTAAGCCACCCAAAAGGTGGCACGGGCATGAATAGCCCGTAAGTGGTGGCCATTTTAAGCCATTACCAGTATCAAGAGCTGATACTGGAGATCTGTGGAGGTGCGAATGCACCCTGCATGATGGGAGATGTCTCCCTTGTGAATGTGTTAAGATGAAGATGAAGCCACCCAATAAGTGGCACGGGCATGAATTGGTAAGTGGTGGCCATTTTGAGCCATCACCAGTATCAATAGATGATACTGGAGATCTGTGGAGGTGCGACTGCACCCAGCGTGACGGGAGATGTCTCCCATGAATGATTGATTGATTGATGAAGATTAAGCCACCCAAGAGGTGGCACGGGCATGAATAGCCCGTAAGTGGTGGCCCTTTCGAGCCATTACCAGTATCAAAAGATGATACTGGAGATCTGTGGAGGCGCAACTGCACCCTGCGTGACGGGAGATGTCTCCCGGACCAAGTGGTGACCAAATGGTGCTGTTTTCGGATGATGATGATGAAGATTAAGCCACCCAAAAGGTGGCACGGGCATGAATAGCCCGTAAGTGGTGGCCCTTTTGAGCCATTACCAGTATCAAGAGCTGATACTGGAGATCTGTGGAGGTGCAACTGCACCTTGCGTGACGGGAGATGTCTCCCGGACCAAGTGGTGACCAAATGGTGCTGTTTTCGGGGAGCACTGCGGTATTTATAGGCGACCAGATGAGATGCTGATTGGTGATTTTTACAGCTAATTCCCACTGATGCCACGGTGGTTGAAGGGGGGAAGGGAATTATCGGGGGAAAGAGCCCAGGATCAGGATTTGGGATGGGAAGGAAGGTACCCTACCACAGGACGGTCGGTGGGTTTGAACGCCGACCTGCATGAAGCGAGACCGTCGCTGTGATGGTATCCATACAAAGGAGATTCAAAAAGATGCAAAGATAAATATAACCCGTCATAATGAGGCAGACATTGCAGCCAAATTAGCGTGTAACAAAGATGAAGTTGAATTAGATCTAGGTATCCCCATCTCTACCGTCAAAACTATATTGTTCCAAACACTCAGGTCTGATAGGAAACAAATTACTGACTCCCAACGACCTGAAAGCACTAGTATAATAAGCTATGATTTGTTCAGATCTGAAACCTATATCTATATATCTAGTCTCCGTGGTGTAGTGGTAAGACACTCGCCTGGCGTTCCGCGAGCGCTTGTCATGGGTTCGTATCCTGGCCGGGGATGATTTACTGGGCGCAAATCCTTAACTGTAGCCTCTGTTTAACTCAATAGTAAAATGTGTACTTGGTTGTAACAACGATTCTTCGCGGCGGGGATCGTATTCCAGGGACCTGCCCGAAACGCTACGCGTACTAGTGGCTGTACAAGAATGTAACAACTCTTGTATATGTATATAAAAAAAAAAATGAGCAACACAAAACGTCCAAAGGAGTGTGCGACACAGTGGTTGCCAGGATTAGGTTGGGTTACCGTTACCTGTGGCAGGTGGCTGCAGGTGACGGATCTCCCAATCCTGAGACCTCCAGGTACAAACACTGTGAGCAGGAACTGCGGCATGATCTCCCACACTACACCACCGAGCCCAGTTATTAGACCTTTCAGACCAGTTGGCATGAGATACCTGGAGCTTTGCAATTATTTTATTCACTCTTGTGTTCATGATATCCTCATAGTGCACCCAGAGTCTGCCAGTGCAGACTACTTATCATATGCCTCTGTATGACTAACCATCCTGTGTGATTTGTTTGTGATGTGTTTGTATGTATGTATTAACACGACGTACTGAACGGGGTGAGAATAGCTTGAGCTACCTCGTCCCTTTGTGTGTATTTTACCTCAATAAACTTATTTCAATTTCAATTTCAATTTCCTGTGTGATGGGGATTTTTAGCATCACGGAGCTAGCGTTTTGACACACTATACTCCCCTTCATATAGTCTAGGGCAGCTGTACTTCCCTTCATATAGTCTAGGGCAGCTGTACTCCCCCTTCATATAGTCTAGGGTAGCTGTACTTCCCTTCATATAGTCTAGGGCAGGTGTACTGCCCCTTCATATAGTCTAGGGCAGGTGTACTCCCCCTTCATATAGTCTAGGGCAGCTGTACTTCCCTTCATATAGTCTAGGGCAGTTGTACTCCCCTTCATATAGTCTAGGGCAGCTGTACTCCCCCTTCATATAGTCTAGGGCAGCTGTACTCCCCTTCATATAGTCTAGGGCAGCTGTACTCCCCCTTCATATAGTCTAGGGCAGGTGTACTCCCCTTCATATAGTCTAGGGCAGCTGTACTCCCCTTCATATAGTCTAGGGCAGGTGTACCCCCCCTTCATATAGTCTAGGGCAGGTGTACTCCCCCTTCATATAGTCTAGGGCTGGTGTACTCCCCTTCATATAGTCTAGGGCAGCTGTACTCCCCTTCATATAGTCTACGGCAGCTGTACTCCCCTTCATATAGTCTAGGGCAGCTGTACTCCCCTTCATATAGTCTAGGGCAGCTGTACTCCCCTTCATATAGTCTAGGGCAGCTGTACTCCCCTTCATATAGTCTAGGACAGCTGTACTCCCCTTCATATAGTCTAGGGCAGTTGTACTCCCCTTCATATAGTCTAGGGCAGCTGTACTCCCCCTTCATATAGTCTAGGGCAGCTGTACTCTCCTTCATATAGTCTAGGGCAGCTGTACTCTCCTTCATATAGTCTAGGGCAGCAATACTCCCCTTCATATAGTCTAGGGTAGCTGTACTCCCCTTCATATAGTCTAGTGCAGCTGTACTCCCCTTCATATAGTCTAGGGCAGCTGTACTCCCCTTCATATAGTCTTGGGCAGCTGTACTCCCCTTCATATAGTCTTGGGTAGCTGTACTCCCCCTTCATATAGTCTAGGGCAGCTGTACTCCCCTTCATATAGTCTAGGGCAGCTGTACTCCCCTTCATATAGTCTAGGGCAGCTGTACTCCCCTTCATATAGTCTAGGACAGCTGTACTCCCCTTCATATAGTCTAGGGCAGCTGTACTCCCCTTCATATAGTCTAGGGCAGGTGTACTCCCCTTCATATAGTCTAGGGCAGGTGTACTCCCCTTCATATAGTCTAGGGCAGCTGTACTCCCCCTTCATATTGATTGATGAAGATTAAGCCACCCAAAAGGTGGTACGGGCATGAATAGCCCGTAAGTGGTGGCTCTTTTGAGCCATCACCAGTATCAGTAGATGATACTGGAGATCTGTGGAGGTGCGACTGCACCCTGCGTGACGGGAGATGTCTCTCGTGCTCCTTCATATAGTCTAGGGTAGCTGCACTAATGCAGAGGTACGTAATGTATTAATAACAAAAAACCGTCGCTGTACCGTCCAGCCCAAGTGGTTGGGGATAATGGCTGATTAATGAAACTACACGGAAGCTTCCAGGACAGCTGACGACTTGTTCATATAACACTTCGAACTGTTTAATGAACCCAGCCTAGAGAACATAAAAAACATCATCACCAAAAAACTCTCACATCTCAACAAAGCCTACCTACACCAGAGAATAGCTGAAGGTTCGCCATCTGCAACATGGTATCTTCAGGCAACCAAATTAGAAAGGTTAAATATCCCAAAAGGAATCCACAGGGAAATAGTAGCAGTTAGGTTATATAGACTACGTCTAGGTTACAGATGCAACTGAGAGATTGGTGAACCCCGACAGAGAGAGTGCATCTTCTGCCAAACTGTCACAGAAAAGCCATTACTTCACTATCTTCTGGAATGTGAAGCAACTAATGACCTTAGAAGAGCTTTAAGAGTTCCTGAATCATGCAGTGGCCACCCTGAAGCCATCAACACAGCCACTCTCCTGGTCAACAAAGGTGTCCAGCAGCTGGACACCCTCATAAAGACTGTGAAGCAGTATCCTCCCCGAGATAACAGCTTGATGGTTAAATGCAACCTCAGAATACTGAGAAAAAAAAATTGTACCACTTACGGGCTATTCATGCCCGTGCCACCTCTTGGGTGGCTTAATCTTCATCAATCAATTCAATCTGTTTAAATCACGGGAGACATCTTCCGTCACGCAGGGTGTAGTCGCATCTCCACAGATATCCAGTATCATCTATTGATGATTGATGATTGATGAAGATTAAGCCACCCAAAAGGTGGCACGGGCATGAATAGCCCGTAAGTGGTGGCCCTTTTGAGCCATTACCAGTATCAAGAGCTGATACTGGAGATCTGTGGAGGTGCGAATGCACCCTGCATGACGGGAGATGTCTCTCTTATGAATGTGTTAAGATGAAGATGAGGCACGGGCATAAATAGCCCGTAAGTGGTGGCCCTTTTGAGCCATTACCAGTATCAAGAGCTGATACTGGAGATCTGTGGAGGTGCGAATGCACCCTGCATGACGGGAGATGTCTCCCTTATGAATGTGTTTAAGATGAAGATGAAGCAACCCAAAAGGTGGCACGGGCATAAATAGCCCGTAAGTGGTGGCCATTTTAAGCCATTAGTATCAGGAGCTGATACTGGAGATCTGTGGAGGTGCGAATGCACCCTGCGTGACGGGAGATGTCTCCCTTATGAATGTGTTTAAGATGAAGATGAAGCAACCCAAAAGGTGGCACGGGCATAAATAGCCCGTAAGTGGTGGCCATTTTAAGCCATTAGTATCAGGAGCTGATACTGGAGATCTGTGGAGGTGCGAATGCACCCTGCGTGACGGGAGATGTCTCCCTTGTGAATGTGTTAAGATGAAGATGAAGCCACCCAAAAGGTGGCACAGGCATGAATAGCTCGTAAGTGGTGGCCCTTTTGAGCCATCACCAGTATTAATAGATGATACTGGAGATCTGTGGAGGCGCGACTGCACCCTGCGTGACGGGAGATGTCTCCCGGACCAAGTGGTGACCAGATGGTGATCTATTGATACTGGTAATGGCTCAAAAGGGCCACCACTTACGGGCTATTCATGCCCGTGCCACCTCTTGGGTGGCTTAATCTTCATCAATCAATCAATCAAATGAAACAAATGAAGGTTCATATATCGCTATGAAGCGGTAGTTTATGGTAATGTAATGACCTCGTTGTAATGAACCCACCCCAGTGGGAACAATTATCCAAGAGCAACGCGTATTCAACGTTAAAGTAACGTCATCAACATCGATTCGACGTCGAGCCAAAGCCAATCCTGGATATTGTGGATATTGATTGATAAAGATTAAGGCACTCAAGAGGTGGCACGGGCATGAATAACCCGTAAACACCATAAGAATTACGTTAAGAAGTACGTTAAACAGTAACAAGGTTGGACAGGTGGAACGGTCACACAATGATTGACGAGTCATTGAGCAAATTGGTTATTGAAAGATTGAACAGTTTTAAACATAAATATGTAACAACATACGCTGGTTAACGCATGTATATAAAGGAATATATTGAAACTCAACGAACAAATAATATACCCTAATTCCTTGTGAAAATGCAGAGTAGTCTACGTTCTCAGGTCACACTTGGGGATAAGGAGAGGTAAAGTAATTATCAGGAGAAAGCGCTAAGCCATTAGGACAATATAACCTTTGGAAGGGATTAAGATTTAGGATAGGACGGAGGGAAGGAATGGTGCCCAACTACTTGGAAATTGAAATTGAAATTGAAATAAGTTTATTGAGGTAAAATACACACAAAGGGATGAGGTAGCTCAAGCTATTCTCACCCCGTTCAGTACATCGTGTTAATACATACATAAACACACATCACAAGCAATAAACGTATTACCGAACATTCTGAGAGATAAACATAGACATTTCCTAACTACTTAGACGGTCGGGGATAGAACACCGACCTGAACGAAGATGACAGGTCCTTGTCCAGGTAGGGGCAAAAGACTCGGGGTCGAGCCCCTAATTCCCCCATCCTCCTATTTATGCCCACCCAAACTCACTCATATCTGTGTCTAACCTACTCTTGAAACAATCTAGTGATCCAACGACTACTAGGTTACCTGATAATTTGTTCCATAACCCAAGAACCCGTTCCAAACCCGAATGGAACACAGAGCTGTTGATTTAGTTAGAGAAGTTGCAAAAAGAAGCCCTGAAACTAATCTTAGGATTCCAGAGAAATTCTGATTGAGGTAATGAGGAAGGAACTACACTTACAGAGTATTAGGGATAATTTCTGAGGTCAAATATTTATTCTCCAATTAGGTTAACGAGTGCAGGGGACGCTAATGAGTGTGTTTTGTTATATGAGAAACAATTAACACCACCATGGGTACAGGTAAAAATACCGTCAAGTTTCTCACAGATTAAGGAGCAAATCAAGAAGAAAATATTCCTGACTGTCAAAAGTTGCCACAGAGCCAAAGTAACGGAAGGCAGACCCACCGCGATGTGGTACAAAGCCACTGGGTAATCCTTTTTCAACACGGGAGACATCTCCCGTCACGCAGGGTGCACTTGCACCTCCACAGATCTCTAGTATCAGATCTTGATACTGGTAATGGCTCAAAAGGGCCACCACTTACGGGCTATTCATGCCCGTGCCACCTTTTGGGTGGCTTAATCTTCATCAATCAATCAATCCTCTTTCAAGCCTGGATAAAAGCTATACAGGGACATTGCAGTAGCCATACACAAACTAAGACTTGGCTACAAGTGCTGCTGGGAGGTAATAAACCCAATAGGTAAAGGGTGTCATATATGTGGAACAGGTGTAGAAATGCCACTATTGCATCACTTACTATAATGTGAAGCAACTGAAGCCCTTCACATCAAACTCAACATTCAACCACCTGGAGCAGCTGCATTAAATCTATGGGCCCCGTGGCGAAGTGGTAACACACTCGCCTGGCATTTCGCGAGCACTTTGGCCTAGGTTCATATCCTGGCCGGGAAGGATTTATTTGGCGCCAATCCTTAACTGTAGCCTCTGTTTACCATCAGTGAATAGGTTCCTGGTTGTTAAATGATTTGGCGGGTCGTATTCCGGGGGAAAATTAGGATTAATTAAGGTCCTGCCCGAAAAGCTATGCGTGCTAGTGACTGTACAAGAATATAAGAACTCTTGTATATAAATCAAATAAATAAAATAAATGCAAAATCCACAGCGACAACAATGGTTAACAAAGCAGTTGAAGAATGGGACGCACTAGTGAACATTGTGCATCTATATCCGCCACCAAGATAATGTTATTAAAACTAAAGACTAAAACCATTGCGAAAAGAAGGAAACTCTACCTTCATTTAAAACTCTGACCCAAATATCACAATAACAAAGTTATCGTGAATAACCAAACTCAATTACGGGCTCACTATAGCCCGTGCTCCATGGACATTTTGTTCTGAGTTCAAGTTGAAGTATGTCTATTGAGACAAGAGAATACATCTCAAAGGGATGGAGTAGCTTAGGCTATTTCTACCCTCCTAAGTGTTCCCAGTAGCTGAATCTAAAACAACAACTACCACCATGGGAGGAGCCGGTCGGCCGAGCGGACAGTTCACTGGACTTGTGATCCTGTGGTCCCGGATTCGATCCCGGGCGCCGGCGAGAAACAATGGGCAGAGTTTCTTTCACCCTATGCCCCTGTTACCTAGCAGTAAAATAGGTACCTGGGTGTTAGTCAGCTGTCACGGGCTGCTTCCTGGGGGTGGAGGCCTGGTCGAGGACCGGGCCGCGGGGACACTAAAAAGCCCCGAAATCATCTCACGATAACCTCAAGATAACCATGGGAGGAATGTAATGGTGGAGAGTGTTCCCCCCTACAAAATAAAAAGATACAGACTTGCCTTGATTAGGGCAATTGAGGGCAATATATGATTGTATAACTAGAAAATTACATTAATTAAACACTAATTGCAATATGGAAGTTGTAGTTAAGGACCTGGTGACTCTAGTGGGAGCCCTGAGGACAGAGTTGGACTTTCTGCGGGAGGAGGTGCGTCAGCTTAAAGAACAACGAGAAGTAACGAAGGAGGAGACCAGCAGTAAAGGGACCTCGTCTTGGAGAGTTGTGAAAGACAGGGGCCTTAAGAAGACTTTGATAAAGCCGCCTTCAAACGCCATAGCAACTTCTAATTCATTTGACGTTTTGGAGGACGAGTGCTGTGGAGAGACTGTGGATCGCGCAAAAGGGAAAGCAACGAAGAGAAAGGAAGCGCAGGCCCCTCAGAAAGTAAAGGAAGTACCTAAGCAAACATTAGTTGTGGGAGATTCCCAGATAAGGTATTTGGATAGAACGTTTTGTGCTAGAGATAGGGGGAACAGGTTAAGGGTTTGCTATCCCGGAGCTGGCATTGGTGATATTATAAACAACATGAATGATATTATGGCTGGTAATGGGAACAATCCCATTATTTGCATTAGCGTGGGAGGAAATGATGTTGGTCGAGTTAGGAGTGAGGAACTGATTCAGAGGTATAAAACAGCCATAGAGTTAGTTAGGAGCAAGGGAGGAATCCCGATCATATGTGGCATTCTTCCAAGAAAGGGAGTGGGAAATGAATGGATATCGAGGGCACTTGGTGTCAATTGCCGGCTGGAAAGATATTGCAAATCAAATGCAATATCTTTCATAGACAACTGGGAACACTTCTATGGAAGAAATGAAATGTATGCTCGTGATGGGGTGCATCTATCGAGAGCTGGGGTTGTTGCTGTTGCGAACTCGTTAGAAGAAGTGGTTAGAGGTGTTTGTTTGGGTTTAAACTGTTAGTAGATAGAGGTATGGGAATTGATTTGGAGGAAGGAGGTAATAAAAGTATGTGTTTGTGGGAGAAAGGAATTGGCAAAACGATCAGGGAAAGAGAAGGTCCGCAAAATAACAATTCACTTAGGGTATATTACACTAACAGTAGAAGTCTAAGAAATAAAATTAACGAATTAAATGCTCTTGTCTGCACAGAAAAAATAGATATTATTGCACTTACCGAAACGTGGATGAATGTAGAAAATAGAGAACTATTAGCTGAATATCAAATATATGGATTTAAACTATTTCTTTTGAACATAAGAACATAAGAACAAAGGTAACTGCAGAAGGCCTATTGGCCCATACGAGGCAGCTCCTATTCTATAACCACCCAATCCCACTCATATACTTGTCCAACCCGTGCTTGAAACAATCGAGGGACCCCACCTCCACAATGTTACGCGGCAATTGGTTCCACAAATCAACAACCCTGTTACTGAACCAGTATTTACCCAAGTCTATCTTCACACAGATAGATATATTAGACGAGGAGGTGGAGTAGCCATATATGTTAGGGACAATTTGAAATGTAGTCTCAAAGAGGGAATCAAAACAGAGCCACACACAGAAACTATTTGGATTGAATTAAACGAAAAAGCTAATAATATTATAATAGGAGTAATATATAGGCCACCAAATTTAGACAGAATGGAAGCAAAGCATCTATGGGATGAAATATCTAGAGCATCTAGATCTAACAGTATTTATGTCATGGGTGACTTTAATTTTAGCGGAATAAACTGGTTGAACAAAACAGGGAATAGTGAAGCAGAAGATTTTCTAGAATTAATTGACGATTGCTTTCTTACGCAACACATTAAGGAACCAACACGGGAAAATAATATTTTAGATTTAGTGTTAACTAACAGGGAAACGCAAATTAATGACATCGAAATAGGGAGTGAGCTAGGGAGCAGTGATCACAAAGAAATCAGATTTAGCATAGAATGGAATAGACCAGTAGGAGAAAATTCTGTTAAAGTGCCAGATTTTCGAAAAGCTGATTTTAATAGCCTAAGAAATTTTTTGGGTCAAATTGATTGGAAAGTCTTGGGTATGGGGTGTGGGCCGGTCTTGGAGCGAGACATGAACCCAGCGATAGGTGACTTAAATGGGGATTTCGATGTGGATTCAATATATAACTTATTTAAGAATATTCTAAACAAAGCACAGGAACGTAGTATACCATACAAATTGAATAGATCGAATACTAATGACCCAAAGTGGATAACAAAGAATTTGAAGAACCTTATAGGTAAAAAGAGAGCTTGGTACAAAAGGATTAAAAATGGGGAGGTCACTTTAGAACAGGAATTCGTACAACTGGTTAGAAATGTTAAAAAAGAGATAAGGAAAGCAAAAAGAAACTATGAAGTTCGCATAGCAGGGCAAGCAAAGACAAATCCTAAAGGGTTTTTTCAGTTATATCGTACTAAGACTAGGGAAAGGATAGGTCCATTAAAAACTGAGACAGGTCAAATAACAGATAGTGATGAAGAGATGAGTAGTATTTTTAATAAATATTTTGTATCTGTATTTACTAAAGAGGAACTTAACAATATGCCTTCAGCCGAACAAGTCTATGTGGGTGGGGACGAGGACAGGTTGACGAGTTTAGCAGTTACCAGGGAGGATGTTCTTAAACAAATAGTAAAACTCAAACCAAACAAATCCCCAGGGCCGGATGAAGTGTTTGCCAGGGTGCTTAAAGAATGCAAAGAGGAGCTTTGTGACCCACTGTCAACCATATTTAATAAATCAATAGAGTCAGGCAGAGTGCCAGAGTTTTGGAAAGTTGCTAATGTGATACCAGTTTTTAAGAAAGGAGATAGATCACTTGCGTCTAACTATCGACCAATTAGCCTAACGTCTATTGTGGGAAAGTTACTCGAATCTATAATAGCAAATAAAATTCGTCTTCATCTTGAAAAACATAAATTAATAATTGAGTCGCAACATGGTTTTATAAATGGCCGTTCATGTTTAACAAATTTGTTATCTTTTTATTCTAGCATTGTTGAGGCAGTTGATAGTGGTAAGGATTGCGATGTTGTATACCTTGACTTTAGCAAAGCTTTTGATACAGTGCCACATGAAAGACTGATTAAAAAGATAGAGTCTCATGGTATTGGGGGTGCTATATTAAGCTGGATTAGGGCATGGCTATACCAAAGGAAACAGAGAGTTAGTATAAATGGAATCAAGTCAGAGTGGGAAAATGTTGTAAGTGGAGTGCCTCAAGGCTCTGTCCTGGGACCTCTGTTGTTTATAATATATATAAATGATTTAGATTCAGGTTTGAGTAGCAACATTTGCAAATTTGCCGATGATACGAAAATCGGTAGGGAAATTAATTCGGAGGAGGACTCACTATCACTTCAAGTTGATCTAGATAGGGTTTTGAAATGGTCAAAGGATTGGCAGATGCAGTTTAATGCTGATAAATGTAAAGTTCTGAGGTTAGGTGGTGATGATAGAGTTACAAGATGCGAGCTGGATGGTGTTGTGATTGCGAAGTCGGATTGCGAAAGGGATCTGGGAGTTATGATTAGTAAGAATTTAAAACAAAAGGATCAATGCATAAATGTTCGTAATAAGGCAAATCGGACACTTGGATTTATTAGTCGCAGCGTTGGTAACAAGACACCTGGTGTGGTTCTCGAGCTATATCTTGCTCTGGTTGGGCCCCATTTGGATTATGCAGTTCAGTTTTGGTCGCCATATTATAGAATGGATATAGGTTCACTTGAACGTGTCCAGCGTGGGATGACTGAGTTAGTTCCCCAAATTAGAGATCTTTCATGTGAAGAAAGATTAACAAGGCTTAAGTTGCATTCACTGGAAAGGCGAAGAGTTAGGGGTGACATGATAGAGGTTTACAAGTGGATGAATGGACATAACCGGGGGGATATTAATAGGGTATTAAAAGTATCAACACAGGACAGAACACGAAACAATGGGTATAAATTGGATAAGTTTAGATTTAGGAAAGACTTGGGTAAATACTGGTTCAGTAACAGGGTTGTTGATTTGTGGAACCAATTGCCGCGTAACATTGTGGAGGTGGGGTCCCTCGATTGTTTCAAGCACGGGTTGGACAAGTATATGAGTGGGATTGGGTGGTTATAGAATAGGAGCTGCCTTGTATGGGCCAATAGGCCTTCTGCAGTTACCTTTGTTCTTATGTTCTTATGTTCTTATGTTCTAACTGTTTATTGTGATTACTCAATATATAGCTAAGGACGGAATGTCTTGATTAGGGAATTCACTGACATCGGCACTGTAGATACTGTTATTGGACATCATTAGAGAGTAGAACACTGGCATCGTCACCGTATATATTGTTATTGGACATCATTAGAGAGTAGAAAAGTGACTTGAGAATGGTCCAGGACGGACCGAAACGTCGTCGTCCCTTCACCTTCTAGTGTGTGGTCTGGTCAACATACTTCAGCCACGTTCTTGTGACTCATCGCCCGCATAGATTAGTGACATCAGCACCGTAGATACTGTTATTGGACACCGCTTAAAGTGACAATGTATCTTCACCGCAGGCTGAACTTCAAGCTGTATTAGCGAGCTTAAAGAAAAGTAGTAAATAATAGTAATGCCTGTGTCTTTAATGATAGAGGAGCGTTGGTGTCATGACATAGTAGAAGACCAGTATATCAGCATATTGTGGACGAGTGTTGAGATAACAGCAGGAAAGGGTACAAAAAAAAATAGTTGGTAACTAAGATTTATGTAGGTTCCTTCACAAGCAGGGACCTCTCAGCTTGTAGAAGCATCTTAATCACCTTCAGTGGTTAAGTTCTTAATTGCACACTAGTTTCTCTGTCAGCTATCTCACCCTGTCAGAGTAAGAGACAAATATATGTGTATGTATATATGTATGTGTATATGTATGTGTGTGTATGTATGTGTATAAAGTATATAATACAGTCAACCAATCTTTGTAAAAATTTCTTGTATGTATGTACCTTACCTAAATAAACATTTATTTATTTATTTATTTATATGTGGAAGCTGATCAGAATTACATTTCACCATTATAAATTCACATTAATGCATTCATAAATCTGTGTATCTATGTATTTTACATATGTAGCTTAGCCTAATATTTTAAAAGCACTACGATCACCTTCTGTGGTTGTTCAATAAATCTCTGAACTGTATGTTTGACAAATTTCTCACCCTGTCCATGGAGGACAGAAGAAAATGTATATGTGCTGCTTAGCATTGTAAATGTGTGGCCACGTCTGTGGTAGAAAATAATAATAATAAAAACACAAGCAGGGATGCTGTTAAGTGAGGCTGTTGATATATTAGCGAAGAGGGCCACGGAAACAATTGTTTTCAGTGTAATATAATTCTTAAGACAAAGCTCAATTTGATCACTATTTAACTTATTTAACAACGTGTTTAACTTATTTTCATTGAATAACTATAATATGTAGGATGAATATACTGTGTAAGTTTATTTATGAGCACCAGACTTTGAGGGACCGATATTAGAAGGTGTGCTAGTAACAGCGTCTTTGTCCTGTTTAAGTCTGTCAGTTATATCACCTGTGTCAAATACTTCTGTCAACGTGAATGATTTCAAATGTTAAACTGTCACTTAATGAAGCGTTCCGGCAATCACTAGCGAGTTATGTCATAATTTATTGACTGATTGATGTAGATTAAGTCACCCGAAAGGTGTCACGGGCGTTAATAGCCCGTAAAGTTATGTCATAATGTAAACTGATCTTAATTAGGCTGTGAAATGGTGTACTTCTTTGTCCGACCCGAGGCGAGAATCTGTGTAGTCTCGGAAACATCCCAATTGATTGATAAAGATTAAGTCGCCCAAGAGGTGGCACGGGCATGAATAGCCCGTAAGTGGTGGCCCTTTTGAGCCATTACCAGTATCAAGAGCTGATACTGGAGATCTGTGGAGGCGCGACTGCACCCTGCGTGACGGGAGATGTCTCCCGTGGAAACATCCCAGGTGGACTTGGACATTAGCAGCAGTCAACACTGGGAAAGTCTTACAGCTATGGCACGGGATGAAGTATTAATGTCAATTAAAGGCTCTGTCTTGGGACCTCTGTTGTTTACTATAGATATGAATGATTTACGAAGCTTCATTTATCTCTGAAATTCTATCCTCAGTACTCTGTAAGTTCAATTATATCATTATTATCTCAGTAATAGTAGTTCTTGGGCCATTAGAATCTTCTTGGGATTATTTGCATGACTTCATTTTGTACCTTCTCCAACTTGTTTAGTCTGCAAAACAATACAGATATCAAGACATATGGGCAGCATAATCAATAAGAGATCTCACAGTATGCCATGTGATTACCATTGGAAATATAAAATATGATTAATAATTGTGTACTGTATGGGTTTGTGAGCCCTTGAGGGACCTTATGTAGACTAGGGTAGAAATAGCCTAAGCTACTCTATCCTTTTTGAGATTTTCGTTTTCTCAATAAACTTACTTGAACTTGAATGAATAACTTAGACACTGGATTGAACAGCAACATTTGCCAGTTTATTGACGATTAGAATATAGTGCAGGAAATCAATGTAGATTGTTTAAAAAATGAATGAGTTTGGATGTATATAAATAAGAGGTACCCCCGTATAGCCTAATATGCCTTCTACAGTTTCGTCTATATTTCTCATGCTAAGCTGTGTAAACTCACCATACCTCAAGGAGGAGTCCTAAGACAAGCCCTGTTATATTATTATTATATTGAAGCAGAGAGTTCCAGTGAAAACTCCTTCAGTACAACTCCAGTCATAGTTGCACACGATATTCTGTTTCGGGTTAAACATATTTTTAATGGAGTCAACAAATTTATTCGTAAATTGCTATATGTTTATATTTGAGTTAGTTTACACAAAATTTCTGAACATTGTTTAAATGAGAGAGAGTATGGTGATAACATAAGACGTGATCATTATAAACATATACTGTATTATCTAGATTTAGATTTAGAAGTTTAGTTTATTAGTAATATAAAATTTGGAGAAACTTAGTACATTGTCTTAGTGCTTGAATTGAGGTGAAGGAAAGACCCAATGCATGTGTAAGTGTTTTAATACCAAAATTTCGGATTTAGTCTATTTTCTTTATGAAGGTAATGTAAACAATGTTCTGCCTATGTCAGTCAGTTTTTTTTATTAATATATTAGATACATCTGCATTTGTGCAGCTACCCTAGACTATATGAAGGGGAGTACAGTGTGTCCAAAAAGCTAGCTACGTGATGCTAAAAAATCCCCATCACACAGGATGGATAGTCATACAGAGGCATGTGATAAGTTGTCTGCCCTGGCAGACTCTGGGTTCGTTATGAGGATATCATCAACACAAGAGTGAATAAGGCAGCAGTGATACTAAAAGTCCCCATCTCGCAGGATGGTTAGTCGTACAGGGCCATATGTTTAGTAGCCTGCACTGGCAAATTTTGAGTACACTGTGAGGATATCTTCAAGAACACGATAGTGAATAAAGTAATTGCAAAGCTCCAGGTACCTCATGCCAACTAGTCTGAAAGGTCTAATAACTGGCCATTCAGTGATGTAATGTGGGAGATCATGCCGCAGTTCCTGCTCACAGAGTTTGCACCTGGAGTGCTCAGGATTGGGAGATCTGTCACCTGTAGCCACCTGCCACAGGTAACGGTAACCCAACCTGATCCTTGCAACCACAGTGTCGCACAGTCTGGTGGACAGTGCGACACAGTGGTCCACAGTTTACCATCTTCATGAAGGAAGGTACATTCGGATGAATTCTCGGATGAATTCTTTCATCCGAGAATTTAGTATTATAACACTTACATATGTATTAGGTCTTTCCTTCACTTTCCTATAACATTTATTACAGTTGCGGCTGCAGTGAGCAGGAGTACAACCACAGAAATAACTTCTAGCTTCGAATTAGGGTGAAGAGATGCGTATTGACAGAACATATGCAACACAAAACTAGCATGATAAGAAGATAATTCGAAAGATACCTAATATAAACTTATACTAAGAAGGTGTAGATATTTGCACACCCTCAGTGCATATCAACAGATTTACGAGGTTGCCTCAGTTACTATCACTGGGCGCGACTCATGTATCATAGCTCTGACTTCAGTAGGATTTAAAATAATTGTCAATAAACCATCTTTTTGTGACTATTTCCTTAATAAAGGTCCTAAGTCGGAAGGTAGATGTCGGAAGCTTAATTGCTTAGATATGAACGAGAAAATTATAGAAAATATGCAGTGTCTAAATATTTAGGATATTAAAAAATGGAACATGGATCAAGCGTCGAACTATTCCTCGGCGAGTCGGGAAACAAACTTTTTTGTTAAACATCTTGCCAAATTACCCTTTTTTTATTAACAAGCTTAAGTATACACAGCAATGTGCTGTTACCCTATTATATATGAAAGATTATACATTGTAGATTAAAAACTAGCTATAAGTTCATCTAATATTCCCATCTCACAGGATGGTTAGTCATACACGGAATCAGGGGAGAAAATACCTACCTCAGTACAAATATAAATTAACTTTGACTAAATATTAACGTTATAATTTTTATAAGAGCTAAGCACTGATCATGGAAATATTATATTATATTTATTTTTACCAGTTCCTATCAAATTCCTCTCAAATAATGTCTTTTTAACAAGCTTAGGTATACACAAGAATGTGCTTCTACCCTATTCTGTAGAAGCACATTTTGATCTACCACACACAGTGTAGATAAAAACCAGCTACACCCTCCCTCATCCAACATCCCCACCTCACAGGACAGCTAGTCATACATGGAATCAGGAGAGAGCATGAAATGTAAGGTATCTATTAGCCTCCACTAGCAAAATCTGGGTACAGCACAAGAATATCTTCAACTTCATACTCTTCTGAGTGTATGAAGTAATTACAAATATCAGAGTACCTCATACCATTCGGTCTGAAGTCACTGATAACAGGGCAATCACAAATATAGTGTTGGAGAGTATGTCCCAACTCTTGTTCACATAGTTTACAACTGGAATGTTCACCATTGGGGGATTCATTACCTGCAGCCACCTGCCATAGATATCGATATCCCAAATTTCCCGGAAGAGTGACGTATCTGCAAAAAGTACCAATCGGCAACTTGATTACTCACCTATATATACTCCAGAGGGTCGCTGAAATTAGGTATTAGGTAGCAGGTCCTGGCAGCGGGAGGACGAGACCCTCGGAGCTGCTTGGCTTGTTCCACATTACATCCACGGGAATTTACGACGTGTTAATTTTGTCTGGAAATTTATTTTGATAATAATTTTTAAGCTACAATTTGAGAGATCTGGAAGTCTCGTTGCCAGCAACCAATATGGATGCCGGACACAATATTAGTTTACTAATGTCTGGCGAGAACCCGACGCCAATGTCCCGGGAACTGGACATCCTGCAGAAGGACCTGGACACCCTCTTCCTCATTGTGTTCGGCATCCTCATATTCAGTAAGTACCAAAATCTGTGTTTTCTCTCTTTTTTTCAAGTATTTAAACATATATATGGCACCTATTTCACATTTTGTATATTAATAAAATAGTTGTATAATAGTACAATAATCTGTGTGTTAGATTTTGTTTTATTATGCTTAGAATAATGTATTTGGAATGCAATTTGTACTTTTGACTAACATTTGTTTATATTTCAGTCTTGCAGACCGGGTTCGCATTCCTTGAGGCAGGCTCCGTAAGGTCCAAGAACACCACCAACATCCTTCTCAAGAACATGCTCGATGTCTGTAAGTTATCAAACACCTTCGTTATTTGTTATCGTATCTGGCTTATGTCTGGTGAACCAGCACATGATTTTCTTATTCCTATCTCATAGCTAAAGTACGCTCTCAATGTATATAACTTTGCCGACTCTTGTATTCCTGTAATTTCCTGCTTTTGCTTTTCCATCTGCTGGTGTTATATACTAAATTGTTCTCTGTATTTAACCGACTTCCTCCCACCAAGCCTCACGTAGTAATAATGATATGAATTCCACAATCGTCCCCACCCTGTACTAACTATCTGCCCTGTTACTCTCCCCAGTCATTGGTGGCATAGCGTACTGGCTGGTGGGGTTCCCGCTGGCGTTTGGAGGCGGGAACAGCTTCTCTGGTACAGCGTACTGGGCGTCGTACGGGCTGTCGGACGAGCACCTGGCCTTCTGGTTCTTCCAGTTCGTCATCGCCACCACAGCCTCCACCATCATCTCGGGGTCGATGGCTGAGCGGTGTGCCTTCAATGCTTATCTCATCTACACGACCGTGCTGTCAGGTGGGTGTGAAGCCTCTTTCTCTCTGTAAAGTATGTTTCAAATTTAGCAGGCTACTTTACACTATTTTGTGGTCAATGAATAAATAACTTTACTCACTGGCGTTATTTATATAATTTAGATAATATTTGAGAGGAACCTTAACAGGGCAATCTTGAGAGAAAGACAATTTTTTAGACAATAATAGCCTAACACTGATCATTATAATTAAACTTTGTGTTTCTCAATAAATTTAAAAGGCAATGCAAACAATAATACATTTCCCACGGAATTAATAGATACATTATAAAATACAGCAGTGTTGGTACAGCTGTAGTGTGCCGTGTTTTAATCATGTTTGTGTGTTGTAACAGCTCAGTTATGATAATATTTGTGTTTGTACAGCTGTGGTGTACCCGGTGGTGTCACACTGGACCTGGTCAGACGTTGGCTGGCTCAAGACTCAACACTACCAGGACTTCGGTGGCTCTGGCGTCGTCCACCTCACAGGGGGCGTGGCAGCTCTTGTTGGGGCTGTAATTCTTGGGCCCAGAATTGGTCGCTTCGGACCCAAGGGCAAGGAGATACGTGGACACTCTGTGCCGGTATGTTCATAGAGCATTAGTAATGTGTTATTATATGAAGTCATGAAGCAATATATAATTTTTAGGGGAATATCATGTTTAATAGAAATATTACACGTCAAGGTGGAGGTGTAAAGTTGTGTTTGAACTTCCAGCTGGCAGCTCTGGGAGGCTTCATCCTGCTCTTCGGGTTCCTGGCCTTCAACGGAGGGTCCCAAGCGTCCATCAGCCACGAGGGTGATGCTGTAGCCATTGCCAAGGCTGTCTTTAACACTGTGATCTCGGCGTCTTCAGGAGGCATCGCTGTGCTCTTGGTGTACCGTTCTGTGCTGTGTGGGAGGGAGTCCACCTGGTCCTTCCTAATGGCTCTTAATGGTTCTCTCGCTGGCATGGTATGTACCGCTCTGCGCTGTGTGGCCGGGAGTCCATTAGTGCTAGTATGATGGACTCTGCTCGCTGTAAATTTTCATTGACAGACGTTTGATTTAAACTTAACTTAGTATTATGATAACATAACAAATTTCTTATCAAAATGGTGTTACTTGCAATATGTCTGAGTTTGTTTATCCAATGCTTAAGGACATGTTTCCATGACAGGTGTCAATCAGTGCCGGGTGCAACGTTGTGCGGCCGTGGAGTGCCTGTGTCATTGGCACAGTGGGTGGATCAGTGTTCCTCGCCATCCACACCCTTCTGCCCAAGTTGAAGGGTACGTTACTGATTCTCTCGCCGCTCAGTTTTCTTAACTTTGTCTCAAGAAGGCAACAAGTAGCCGGCTTTATCTAACTTGAGTTTGAAATATTTTAACTTTAACGTTATGTTCTGTAGATGGCATATACTTAAATAATAATATTTATAAAATTTTATATTATTGGGAAGTATACGTGCATATTGGGACTGTTGAGGTTGTGAGTGTAAAGTTAATTAATATTTCTTCCACAGTTGACGACCCACTTGATGCTGTGGCTGTGCACATGGGAGGTGGGTTGTGGGGGCTGGTTGCTGTGGCCCTCTTCCAGGATGGTGGCATTGTGTACGGGGGCAGCGCGGAGGTCCTCGCCTGGAACATAGTGGGGGCGCTGGCCATAGTGGCCTGGTCTGGTGGTCTTTGTTTGCTTATGTTTGGTTCCCTCAGACTGCTCGGCCTCTTGAGGGTGCCTCCTGAAATGGAAATTGCAGGCAAGTGAAGATAATACATAAAGTTTTCACTTTTGTATTATATAATTGATAATTGTTATATTTTTAGTGTTATGAACGCATTCATTATACATTGTATATGTTCTATATCTCTAACAATATCTGTACGCCAGGAATGGACATCTTGAAGCACGGGGAGCCAGCCTACCCAGCTGACGCTTGGCTGGAGAGCCAGTACGATGGATCCGTAAACACTCAGGAGAACAAGAGGAATTCAAGTAAGTTGTAAACTAAGTTGCTTTTAAAGTTTTGTGTGTGATGTTTATTTATTTGATATTAATGAAATGCATCATAGAAATTCATACAGTTTTGTCATCAACATTTTCCACTATTCATCTAATCTATTATTTTCCAGATCTTCCACCCAACATGTCTGCCCCGGAAGAATTTGGCTTGACTAATTCCCAGGGCCCAGCTCCAGTCCCTGGACATCTTGTATACTGGAGTCGTGCAGGACCAGTCCCATCCCACCTCTCACCCGTCGTGTCCCTCAACAACCACGAAGCTAACCACTTGAACTCCAACAATAGTGTCTCTGAAGCTGGCTTCACAGTCCGACTGGGAGACCATGATCTGCGAGTCCTCGTTGAACCCAGAGATCAACGTGTTCAAGATGCTCATTGTTACACCAATGAGGCTTTTGACGAAACCACAAAGCTTTAAGATTATCTTTTATTTGTCAATACTTATGAAAGTATTTGTATGTTGTCATTACTTATGAAAGTATGTGTATGTTGTCATTACTTATGAAAGTGGGTGTATGTTTGTCATTTCTTATGAGAGTATGTGTGTTTGTCATTACTTATGAAACCTCAAAACTCTGAGATTCTCTGTTCGTTCTTCGACATTAAAGCTTGCCTGTATTGATTCGGTAAATTGACTTAATTAATTTATATTATTTTTCTGCACTAATTACATGAAATATATTATATATATTTTTGTATATATATTTTTTTATTCGGTGAACTTAGTAAGAAATCTGATAAACTAAAGGTTTAACAAGAATTACGTTAAGGTAAAGGATGTTGACAGAGAAAGATGGCGAGCATATTTTACGACTTAAAGTAGGGACTGGAATGAAGTATGAAGTATGGAGGGACTTGAAGTATGTGCCTAGCCACATACCTTCGTCCGACAGTCTTCCAAGAACTGCCATCGCTTATGCACTTTAATTGTGCATTTTTTTACATTTGCATTTTTTCTTAATGGGTTGTATTCAAGTGTTTAACTATCAATAAGTTTCCTATTCTCGGATAATTACTTTCTGTTGTCTGGTCTTGATGATTTGATGGCCCATAAGATAATAGACTTGCGGTGGATTACTACCTAATTGGATGTAAGATAACATAAGAAATGATTTTAACATGTTTGAAAGGAGTAAGGAAAACAAAAAGGAATTATAAAGTGGAGACATTTCCCCAACGGAGACATCACCCGCCAGAGACATTACCTGCCAGACACATTATCCATCAGACACATCATCCACCAGAATCATCACCCACCAGACACATGATCCACCAGTATCATCACCCACCAGACACATCACCCACCAGACACATCATCCACCAGAATCATCACCCATCATCCACATCATCCACCAGAATCATCACCCACCAGACACATCATCAACCAGAATCATCACCCACCAGACACATCATCCACCAGAGTCATCATTCACCAGAATCATCACCCACCAGACACATCATCCACCAGTATCATCACCCATCAGACACATGATCCACCAGTGTCATCACCCTCCAGAATCATTACTCACCAGACACATCATCCACCAGAATCATCACCCACCAGACACATCATCCACCAGAATCATCACCCACCAGACACATGATCCACCAGTATCATCACCCACCAGACACATCATCCACCAGAATCATCACCCATCAGGCACATCATCCACCAGAATCATCACCCACCAGACAAATGATCCACCAGTATCATCACCCACCAGACACATTATCCACCAGAATCATCACCCATCAGACACATGATCCACCAGTATCATCACCCTCCAGAATCATTACTCACCAGACACATCATCCACCAGAATCATCACTCACCAGACACATCATCCACCAGACTCATCACCCTCCAGAATCATTACTCACCAGACACATCATCCACCAGACTCATTACCCACCAGACACATCATCCACCAGACTCATCACCCACCAGACACATCACTCACCACACATCACCATCCACCAGACACATCATCCACCAGACTCATCACCCACCAAAATCATCACTCACCAGACACATCATCCACCAGAATCATCACCAACCAGATTCATCATCCACCAGAGACAATCTTCCATATAACATTGAGGAGGGCGACGTTGAGGGACCTGTACCATGGGCTGTGGGGCGCCCGTGTGCTTCCTGAGGCCCACCACCACCAGACACTCGGGCTCGTACTGGATGGCCTCCATCAGGCTGCACTTGTCCATCGAAAATCGTCTGCTGTTAAGATACGTAGCCACGTTGGTGTTGAACAACCCTGTGGTGTCGCACAAGAGATATATCATATTTTGAGTCAAATCAATTATGTTGAATTAAATAAATATATGTATTTAAGAGAGAATGTTTTTTTCTGCTCAAGGGGTGGGGGCAGACGCTTGGACCTAGCCTCATCCAGCGTTGAAGGGTGAGTAATGTTAGCTATGCGCCCAGAGTGGGAGCGTCGGGGTCTATCTCCTCTACTCCCATTAAAAAGGACTCGGCATCAATGACCCTTTCCAAATATATCGGGGAGAGATGGTTGTCTGGGTCTATAGAACTTCCTCACTCCACCCTTCCTTGGAAAATATATATATATATGTCGCACCGCACTATTTTCGCCTAAAATGCAGAGTGATTTTCGTTATTTTCAAATATTTCTTTCCAAATTGGTTTATTCCAAATAATATTATATAATATTTAGTACACGAATTACTGACTTATGTTTGGTTAACCTAATAAGAACATTTCTTATGTTCTTAATATAATATTACTATATTATATTAAGATAATATAGTTCTTAATATAATATATTATATTCTTAATATAATATTAATATATCATATTAATAAAGAACATGAAATATTTCTTAGTTATGTTAATTTAGGTTATGATAGGTTAGGTAAGTTTGGTCGTATATCTATGTTAGTTTCAAATTAAAAATACGTTTAATCATATAAAAAAATAATGGAAAGCTATATTATTTCATAAGATCTTTAGGAAAACCTCTGCTTATTAGACAAACCAGGGTTTGCATAGTAGTAGTGCATTCTGGCTATTAGGTACAATATATAGTAGTAGTAGGCATCCATCAGTCTCAGAAGACTATGGTGTTGCGCTCTGGTCTGGAGAGGCCTCGCGAGGGCACAAAGCCAGGGTAGGTTAATACGGAGGAGAAGCTGTTACCCAGGCAGCAGGTCCCCCCTCTCCACGGCGCCGAAAGTCTCCAATGGAAAGGCAAACGCCAATGCGATTGGTTCCAGCGCCGTCGCAGGAACTGTGAGTTCCGGGGATGACCTCGAAGTTGGTGAAAAAAGGCACAGGGACTCCAAACCCGGAGACCGCCGTGTTCGGGGCCGGAGAAGAACCACCCCCAGCAAGGGTATGAACGACCCCAGCCTCCTGAAGCAGAGCTGGGCCGCACGACCCCGGGGAGGTGGACGTCCCGGTCCCGCACCTACGGGTTCCAGACAGAGATCGTCACAACCCTCTTTCACCGGAGGCCGGCCTCCTTCAAGAAAAATTAGAAGGAAGAGTGATAATTATTAAATACAATAATTATTATTATAATAAATATAAAAATATTATTATATATAATTATTATTATAATAAATACTATAATAATAATATAAATAATTAATAATTATCACACAATAGTTAGTTTAGGTTATTTATTATGCACCCCATACCCATCTTGTGGGTGGTAGTGGAAAGGGTTACAGAGGCACATAATGGGCTCAGGGACTGAACCCCACAATTCATTTAGCTAAGCAAGTTACAATCTTGATGAGCTAGTTACAAAATTCAATATAAGTCGTCACATCAACAATGGGTTCGAGATCGACCACAAGTACAGGTTCTGAATTAAGCAACTGTCCCACAATACAACCTCCTCCCCCCCCACCAATCTATGGTTCATCCAATAAAATCACAATATATATATATATATATATATATATATATATATATATATATATATATATATATATATATATATATATATATATATATATATATATATATATATATATATATATATATATATATATATATATATATATATAAGGCACAACTCTCCTAAACACGAGAGTGAAGTATACAACTTTAGAACACTTTCCCACCAGGAGACTCGAACCCTAGCCAGCACAGAAGCCTTCCAGCAACTGGCATAACAGGTACGCCTTAACCCTCTCCACCACCTGCTCAGACCCTTAAAAGAGATGGTAATTTCGGAGTATTTAAATACACCAAAGATCAACACCTCCCAAGAGCACTAGAGCAAGTGAGGGGTCATTTAGACGTTAATTTCATCAAGTCCCTGTTAATATGGGAAGACACAGTGTCTATGCTTAAGGCACAACTCTCCTAAACACGAGAGTGAAGTATACAACTTTAGAACACTTTCCCACCAGGAGACTCGAACCCTAGCCAGCACAGAAGCCTTCCAGCAACTGGCATAACAGGTACGCCTTAACCCTCTCCACCACCTGCTCAGACCCTTAAAAGAGATGGTAATTTCGGAGTATTTAAATACACCAAAGATCAACACCTTCCAAGAGCACTAGAGCAAGTGAGGGGTCATTTAGACGTTAATTTCATCAAGTCCCTGTTAATATGGGAAGACACAGTGTCTATGCTTAAGGCACAACTCTCCTAAACACGAGAGTGAAGTATACAACTTTAGAACACTTTCCCACCAGGAGACTCGAACCCTAGCCAGCACAGAAGCCTTCCAGCAACTGGCATAACAGGTACGCCTTAACCCTCTCCACCACCTGCTCAGACCCTTAAAAGAGATGGTAATTTCGGAGTATTTAAATACACCAAAGATCAACACCTCCCAAGAGCACTAGAGCAAGTGAGGGGTCATTTAGACGTTAATTTCATCAAGTCCCTGTTAATATGGGAAGACACAGTGTCTATGCTTAAGGCACAACTCTCCTAAACACGAGAGTGAAGTATACAACTTTAGAACACTTTCCCACCAGGAGACTCGAACCCTAGCCAGCACAGAAGCCTTCCAGCAACTGGCATAACAGGTACGCCTTAACCCTCTCCACCACCTTCTCAGACCCTTAAAAGAGATGGTAATTTCGGAGTATTTAAATACACCAAAGATCAACACCTCCCAAGAGCACTAGAGCAAGTGAGGGGTCATTTAGACGTTAATTTCATCAAGTCCCTGTTAATATGGGAAGACACAGTGTCTATGCTTAAGGCACAACTCTCCTAAACACGAGAGTGAAGTATACAACTTTAGAACACTTTCCCACCAGGAGACTCGAACCCTAGCCAGCACAGAAGCCTTCCAGCAACTGGCATAACAGGTACGCCTTAACCCTCTCCACCACCTGCTCAGACCCTTAAAAGAGATGGTAATTTCGGAGTATTTAAATACACCAAAGATCAACACCTCCCAAGAGCACTAGAGCAAGTGAGGGGTCATTTAGACGTTAATTTCATCAAGTCCCTGTTAATATGGGAAGACACAGTGTCTATGCTTAAGGCACAACTCTCCTAAACACGAGAGTGAAGTATACAACTTTAGAACACTTTCCCACCAGGAGACTCGAACCCTAGCCAGCACAGAAGCCTTCCAGCAACTGGCATAACAGGTACGCCTTAACCCTCTCCACCACCTGCTCAGACCCTTAAAAGAGATGGTAATTTCGGAGTATTTAAATACACCAAAGATCAACACCTCCCAAGAGCACTAGAGCAAGTGAGGGGTCATTTAGACGTTAATTTCATCAAGTCCCTGTTAATATGGGAAGACACAGTGTCTATGCTTAAGGCACAACTCTCCTAAACACGAGAGTGAAGTATACAACTTTAGAACACTTTCCCACCAGGAGACTCGAACCCTAGCCAGCACAGAAGCCTTCCAGCAACTGGCATAACAGGTACGCCTTAACCCTCTCCACCACCTGCTCAGACCCTTAAAAGAGATGGTAATTTCGGAGTATTTAAATACACCAAAGATCAACACCTCCCAAGAGCACTAGAGCAAGTGAGGGGTCATTTAGACGTTAATTTCATCAAGTCCCTGTTAATATGGGAAGACACAGTGTCTATGCTTAAGGCACAACTCTCCTAAACACGAGAGTGAAGTATACAACTTTAGAACACTTTCCCACCAGGAGACTCGAACCCTAGCCAGCACAGAAGCCTTCCAGCAACTGGCATAACAGGTACGCCTTAACCCTCTCCACCACCTGCTCAGACCCTTAAAAGAGATGGTAATTTCGGAGTATTTAAATACACCAAAGATCAACACCTCCCAAGAGCACTAGAGCAAGTGAGGGGTCATTTAGACGTTAATTTCATCAAGTCCCTGTTAATATGGGAAGACACAGTGTCTATGCTTAAGGCACAACTCTCCTAAACACGAGAGTGAAGTATACAACTTTAGAACACTTTCCCACCAGGAGACTCGAACCCTAGCCAGCACAGAAGCCTTCCAGCAACTGGCATAACAGGTACGCCTTAACCCTCTCCACCACCTGCTCAGACCCTTAAAAGAGATGGTAATTTCGGAGTATTTAAATACACCAAAGATCAACACCTCCCAAGAGCACTAGAGCAAGTGAGGGGTCATTTAGACGTTAATTTCATCAAGTCCCTGTTAATATGGGAAGACACAGTGTCTATGCTTAAGGCACAACTCTCCTAAACACGAGAGTGAAGTATACAACTTTAGAACACTTTCCCACCAGGAGACTCGAACCCTAGCCAGCACAGAAGCCTTCCAGCAACTGGCATAACAGGTGGGAGTCTCGAGTCTCCTGGTGGGAAAGTGTTCTAAAGTTGTATACTTCACTCTCGTGTTTAGGAGAGTTGTGCCTTAAGCATAGACACTGTGTCTTCCCATATTAACAGGGACTTGATGAAATTAACGTCTAAATGACCCCTCACTTGCTCTAGTGCTCTTGGGAGGTGTTGATCTTTGGTGTATTTAAATACTCCGAAATTACCATCTCTTTTAAGGGTCTGAGCAGGTGGTGGAGAGGGTTAAGGCGTACCTGTTATGCCAGTTGCTGGAAGGCTTCTGTGCTGGCTAGGGTTCGAGTCTCCTGGTGGGAAAGTGTTCTAAAGTTGTATACTTCACTCTCGTGTTTAGGAGAGTTGTGCCTTAAGCATAGACACTGTGTCTTCCCATATTAACAGGGACTTGATGAAATTAACGTCTAAATGACCCCTCACTTGCTCTAGTGCTCTTGGGAGGTGTTGATCTTTGGTGTATTTAAATACTCCGAAATTACCATCTCTTTTAAGGGTCTGAGCAGGTGGTGGAGAGGGTTAAGGCGTACCTGTTATGCCAGTTGCTGGAAGGCTTCTGTGCTGGCTAGGGTTCGAGTCTCCTGGTGGGAAAGTGTTCTAAAGTTGTATACTTCACTCTCGTGTTTAGGAGAGTTGTGCCTTAAGCATAGACACTGTGTCTTCCCATATTAACAGGGACTTGATGAAATTAACGTCTAAATGACCCCTCACTTGCTCTAGTGCTCTTGGGAGGTGTTGATCTTTGGTGTATTTAAATACTCCGAAATTACCATCTCTTTTAAGGGTCTGAGCAGGTGGTGGAGAGGGTTAAGGCGTACCTGTTATGCCAGTTGCTGGAAGGCTTCTGTGCTGGCTAGGGTTCGAGTCTCCTGGTGGGAAAGTGTTCTAAAGTTGTATACTTCACTCTCGTGTTTAGGAGAGTTGTGCCTTAAGCATAGACACTGTGTCTTCCCATATTAACAGGGACTTGATGAAATTAACGTCTAAATGACCCCTCACTTGCTCTAGTGCTCTTGGGAGGTGTTGATCTTTGGTGTATTTAAATACTCCGAAATTACCATCTCTTTTAAGGGTCTGAGCAGGTGGTGGAGAGGGTTAAGGCGTACCTGTTATGCCAGTTGCTGGAAGGCTTCTGTGCTGGCTAGGGTTCGAGTCTCCTGGTGGGAAAGTGTTCTAAAGTTGTATACTTCACTCTCGTGTTTAGGAGAGTTGTGCCTTAAGCATAGACACTGTGTCTTCCCATATTAACAGGGACTTGATGAAATTAACGTCTAAATGACCCCTCACTTGCTCTAGTGCTCTTGGGAGGTGTTGATCTTTGGTGTATTTAAATACTCCGAAATTACCATCTCTTTTAAGGGTCTGAGCAGGTGGTGGAGAGGGTTAAGGCGTACCTGTTATGCCAGTTGCTGGAAGGCTTCTGTGCTGGCTAGGGTTCGAGTCTCCTGGTGGGAAAGTGTTCTAAAGTTGTATACTTCACTCTCGTGTTTAGGAGAGTTGTGCCTTAAGCATAGACACTGTGTCTTCCCATATTAACAGGGACTTGATGAAATTAACGTCTAAATGACCCCTCACTTGCTCTAGTGCTCTTGGGAGGTGTTGATCTTTGGTGTATTTAAATACTCCGAAATTACCATCTCTTTTAAGGGTCTGAGCAGGTGGTGGAGAGGGTTAAGGCGTACCTGTTATGCCAGTTGCTGGAAGGCTTCTGTGCTGGCTAGGGTTCGAGTCTCCTGGTGGGAAAGTGTTCTAAAGTTGTATACTTCACTCTCGTGTTTAGGAGAGTTGTGCCTTAAGCATAGACACTGTGTCTTCCCATATTAACAGGGACTTGATGAAATTAACGTCTAAATGACCCCTCACTTGCTCTAGTGCTCTTGGGAGGTGTTGATCTTTGGTGTATTTAAATACTCCGAAATTACCATCTCTTTTAAGGGTCTGAGCAGGTGGTGGAGAGGGTTAAGGCGTACCTGTTATGCCAGTTGCTGGAAGGCTTCTGTGCTGGCTAGGGTTCGAGTCTCCTGGTGGGAAAGTGTTCTAAAGTTGTATACTTCACTCTCGTGTTTAGGAGAGTTGTGCCTTAAGCATAGACACTGTGTCTTCCCATATTAACAGGGACTTGATGAAATTAACGTCTAAATGACCCCTCACTTGCTCTAGTGCTCTTGGGAGGTGTTGATCTTTGGTGTATTTAAATACTCCGAAATTACCATCTCTTTTAAGGGTCTGAGCAGGTGGTGGAGAGGGTTAAGGCGTACCTGTTATGCCAGTTGCTGGAAGGCTTCTGTGCTGGCTAGGGTTCGAGTCTCCTGGTGGGAAAGTGTTCTAAAGTTGTATACTTCACTCTCGTGTTTAGGAGAGTTGTGCCTTAAGCATAGACACTGTGTCTTCCCATATTAACAGGGACTTGATGAAATTAACGTCTAAATGACCCCTCACTTGCTCTAGTGCTCTTGGGAGGTGTTGATCTTTGGTGTATTTAAATACTCCGAAATTACCATCTCTTTTAAGGGTCTGAGCAGGTGGTGGAGAGGGTTAAGGCGTACCTGTTATGCCAGTTGCTGGAAGGCTTCTGTGCTGGCTAGGGTTCGAGTCTCCTGGTGGGAAAGTGTTCTAAAGTTGTATACTTCACTCTCGTGTTTAGGAGAGTTGTGCCTTAAGCATAGACACTGTGTCTTCCCATATTAACAGGGACTTGATGAAATTAACGTCTAAATGACCCCTCACTTGCTCTAGTGCTCTTGGGAGGTGTTGATCTTTGGTGTATTTAAATACTCCGAAATTACCATCTCTTTTAAGGGTCTGAGCAGGTGGTGGAGAGGGTTAAGGCGTACCTGTTATGCCAGTTGCTGGAAGGCTTCTGTGCTGGCTAGGGTTCGAGTCTCCTGGTGGGAAAGTGTTCTAAAGTTGTATACTTCACTCTCGTGTTTAGGAGAGTTGTGCCTTAAGCATAGACACTGTGTCTTCCCATATTAACAGGGACTTGATGAAATTAACGTCTAAATGACCCCTCACTTGCTCTAGTGCTCTTGGGAGGTGTTGATCTTTGGTGTATTTAAATACTCCGAAATTACCATCTCTTTTAAGGGTCTGAGCAGGTGGTGGAGAGGGTTAAGGCGTACCTGTTATGCCAGTTGCTGGAAGGCTTCTGTGCTGGCTAGGGTTCGAGTCTCCTGGTGGGAAAGTGTTCTAAAGTTGTATATATATATATATATATATATATATATATATATATATATATATATATATATATATATATATATATATATATATATATATATATATATATATATATATATATCTCACACCCCACAAGTGACTCGAACCCATACTGCCAGGAGCACTCTGCAACTGTACATCTGCAATGCATGATAATAGGAACAAAAACAGGCAGGGCCCTCGTGTGTTATGTGGCCCTCGTGTGTTGTGTGGCCCTCGTGCGTTGTGTGGCCCTTGTGTGTTGTGTTACCCTCGTGTGTTGTGTTACCCTTGTGTGTTGTGTGGTCCTTGTGTGTTGTGTGGTCCTTCTGTGTTGTGTGGCCCTTGTGTGTTGTGTGGTCCTTGTGTGTTGTGTGGCCCTTGTGTGTTGTGTGGTCCTTGTGTGTTGTGTGGCCCTTGTGTGTTGTGTGGTCCTTGTGTGTTGTGTGGCCCTTGTGTGTTGTGTGGTCCTTGTGTGTTGTGTGGTCCTTGTGTGTTGTGTTACCCTCGTGTGTTGTGTTACCCTTGTGTGTTGTGTGGCCCTTGTGTGTTGTGTTACCCTTGTGTGTTGTGTGGCCCTTGTGTGTTGTGTGGTCCTTGTGTGTTGTGTGGTCCTTGTGTGTTGTGTGGCCCTTGTGTGTTGTGTGGCCCTTGTGTGTTGTGTGGCCCTTGTGTGTTGTGTGGTCCTTGTGTGTTGTGTGGTCCTTGTGTGTTGTGTGGCCCTTGTGTGTTGTGTTACCCTTGTGTGTTGTGTGGCCCTTGTGTGTTGTGTGGTCCTTGTGTGTTGTGTGGTCCTTGTGTGTTGTGTGGCCCTTGTGTGTTGTGTGGTCCTTGTGTGTTGTGTTACCCTCGTGTGTTGTGTTACCCTTGTGTGTTGTGTGGTCCTTGTGTGTTGTGTGGTCCTTGTGTGTTGTGTGGCCCTTGTGTGTTGTGTGGCCCTTGTGTGTTGTGTGGTCCTTGTGTGTTGTGTTACCCTCGTGTGTTGTGTTACCCTTGTGTGTTGTGTGGCCCTTGTGTGTTGTGTGGCCCTTGTGTGTTGTGTGGTCCTTGTGTGTTGTGTTACCCTCGTGTGTTGTGTTACCCTTGTGTGTTGTGTGGCCCTTGTGTGTTGTGTGGCCCTTGTGTGTTGTGTGGCCCTTGTGTGTTGTGTGGTCCTTGTGTGTTGTGTGGTCCTTGAGTGTTTGTGTGGCCCTTGTGTGTTGTGTGGTCCTTGTGTGTTGTGTGGTCCTTGAGTGTTTGTGTGGCAGGGCCACACAAACACTCAACAAACAAGCGCGCATCTGAACATGCCGGAACCGGGAACAAAAACCCGCCCCCCCCCACACACACACACAACCGCACCCCATGCACATCCAAGTACACAACCGGATACAACCTCACAACACATAGCAAACAAAATAAATTACTGGACAGGAGAACAAACCTCAACGGGAGGCGAATATTTCTCAGGAAACTTATACAGAGGATATTTGTGCTTATAGGCCTCCCATATCAAATACTCCATGTCAGTAGGGGAACGATTCCCCTGCTTCCGGGGCCGCATAAACTCTGGAATCACTAAATCAAAAACGGCAGAAACGAAAACGGCGGCTCCCGGAGGTGGTCGACAGAAGTCGCATAACAAAGAGGGGCAAGGTGAACCACCTCCTCCGCCAGATAGTGGTCTTTTTTTGTTTTGGTAGGGACGCGAGTCTTTATTTTCCTCGGCGTCACCCCTTCTATATAGGAACCACCGTGACAGCGGAAGAAACCGAAGTAGAGTACGTAGACCGCCTAGACGGTCCCGCCGCCGGATGCGCAAGAGAAGAAGGCCTTTTTCAACACCACTACCAGATCACCACGCTCACCACGAACCTCATCAAGGGGGAACCATCCCCACGAAGAACCGGAACCATCCGACGCGGGCGACGCACCCGAAGCAAGATCCACAGGCACCACACCAAAAGGGAAGTCCGAGACACTGTCACCGGCAGCCACAGGCACGTGTACTTCACCACCACCGTAGAATGTGACGCAACCGGAAGGAACCACTTCGCCATCGCCGGAAGATCCAGAGTCGTCCAAATCTCCCACATCAGCTCAGGCAGAAGATCGCCGGGAACGCTTGGACTCTGGCCGCACATCATCAGATCTGGAGGCCGACCCAGAGACACGGGCGTCACAAGCCGGGCGAACCAACACCCTCCGCAGGACGGCAGAATCCTCAACCACATGGGGTACCAGGCCGAGCACAATAGAAGACCCCTGTATCCACCCCAGCCGGGACACACGTCGAGGGCACAGGGACATGCTCAACAGTTGGAGAAGACGAAGACGACGTACAGAGATCCACGGGAAGACCCACGGGACCATCAGGGACACCAACGGGAGCAGGCAGAACATGCAGCTGATGCCTTTGAACATTCGAAGACACCATAACGCTAGGAAGAGGGGCCACCACAGCAGATGTGTCGGGCGCCACAGGGGGGGCCCCCAGAAGCCAATGGGAAGGCCACATCCCAACCCAATGAATCCTCCTCCACAGGGAGCGGTGGAAAATCCTCCTCACAGAAGAGATTCACGGGGACGACGGCAGCCTCAGAACACCCGGCAGCCTGATGCCCCAGCAGGCCACATCAAAAACTTATCCGCGGTTGTCGGGAATAATACACCAAAACATAATATCCGAGGAGCCGGACGGAGGACGGAATTCCGCCAGCAGGCGCATCCCCAGGGTCCGAATGTTCATTCACAAACACTGGACCTTTCCCAAGGAAAGCTTGTGCAGCCTCACACTGACGACAGCTCCAAACCTCCCGAAGTAACGCCACAGGAGGTCCTCGGGAAACTCCAAGGGCGCCCCATGAACACTGACGTACGTCAATGCACCACTTCGATCGGAAATCTCCACAGTGCCGGCACCACCCGGCAGGGGCAAGGATCACCCCTCGAAGCGCTGGAGAAACGCACGATACTCTGCGTCCCCCACAAATTTGACAATCATGCGATGAGTTCAACACCGTAAATCACATCCACGGGCACACGGAGCATGTCAGACATTACAAGTTCAACCTCCGGGTACGCGGCATGGCCAGAAAATTCCAGGCTTACAGAGTGCACACGCACAACAGGGGGAAGAGATCCCCCCATTAGGAGCGTCACCGACGAACACCCAGGCACCACTTGACGACAAATGCAGGGAGGACAGGAACACCCACACCCCCTGGCGACCAAAGCGACAAGCCACGCTCTGCGTATTAGTGGCTTTAGGCATAGTATAAACTGAATAAATAGTTATGGAAACTATCTAGAAATCCAACATTCTGTTTGCAACTCATCTTGTATGTATGTTACCTGAATAAACATTTAATTATTATTTATATTAATAAGTATAAAAGATACAATAAATTTCCCAATCTACATTTGTTTTTATTCTGAATATCTTAAGTTATTTTATAAGATACAAATCTTCCGAATTAGTTTGGGTAATAACACCAGGAAATAATAAACAATATGGATTACTGATACAAATATATTTACTATTGTTTACAATTTAAACTAACAGCATTACAAAAATAGATTAATTAATTGCATACACGCACATACTTCCACAACTAATGACAAACACACATAATATCATAAGTAATGACAACTACACACACACACTTTCATAAGTAATGAAAACAAACATACAGTACTTTCATAAGTGTTATGTATCAATAATACTTGATTCTGACATTTTTCATGATAAAGCATTAATGTTCCTAAATTCCTTCCTCAGTTATTGTGAGATTAACATTACGTCCTTTTTGTTTTCGTTGAGTATTGTTTGCGTTAACTGTAGCGTGCCTGTATGTTGTATTTTTTGACGCTATTGCATGTTTATTCATGTGGGGAGAGACAGTGGCGTCTCGTGGGAGGGGAATGTACAGGGAAATCTACTCTGTACATATACGGAGTAGTCATTGATTCACGCATTGTATCCAACATAGCGTCACTGATTCACCCCAGTAATTATTCAGTGTTCTTGTGTGTACATGTATTTTAATTACACCTTAGTTATGTTTAATGTATATTACGGTATTTATAAATATGTTCATAAGTATTACTCGCTGCAGATAGCAGCGTATCTAAAAATATTCATTTGGGCCTTAATTGGTAATATGTTGACGCCACGCCCATGCTACTGGACACTTGGCAGCCAGTAGCATGGGTGGAGTTATCCGAGGGAGACCTGGATCATAAGATAAGTCAAAAGGTGCCTGTTAAGTTCAGTTAACATAGTTACTTGCCTGGTTAGACCATTATTTGCTTACCCATATATTCTTATATCGGGTAAGTTAGTGATCAGTGCCTATAGATATTATCTAAACTTATTATTAAATATATTTAAATGAGAATATATCTGGTGATTCTTGGCTACCTGTGTGTATTTATTTGATGTCTGTTTCTTTGTTATCCCTTCATTAAGTATATTGATGTGTTTGTAAAGCAGTCGTTTCTTTAATCAAATAATAAATGTGGCAAGGCCACATTTATTATTTAATTATTGCGACTGCAAGACACATGAACCTTACCCATAACAATAAGTAATGACAAACACACACATACTTTCATAAGTAATGACAACATACACATAATTTCATAAGTAATGACAAATAAAAGAGAATCTTAAAGCTTTGTGGTTTCGTCAAAAGCCTCATTGGTGTAACACTGAGGATCTTGACCACGTTGATCTCTGGGTTCAACGAGGACTCGCAGATCATGGTCTCCCAGTCGGACTGTGAAGCCAGCTTCAGAGACACTATTGTTGGAGTTCAAGTGGTTAGCTTCGTGGTTGTTGAGGGACACGACGGGTGAGAGGTGGGATGGGACTGGTCCTGCACGACTCCAGTATACAAGATGCCCAGGGACTGGAGCTGGGTCCTGGGAATTAGTCAAGCCAAATTCTTCCGGGGCAGACATGTTGGGTGGAAGATCTGGAAAATAACGGATTAGATGAACAGTGGAAAATGTTGATAACAAAACTATATGAATTTCTATGATGCATTTCATTAATATCAAATAAATAAACATCACACACAAAACTTTAAAAGCAACTTAGTTGACAACTTACTAGAATTCTTTGTGTTCTGAGTGTTTACGGATCCATCGTACTGGCTCTCCAGCCAAGCGTCAGCTGGGTAGGCTGGTTCCCCGTGCTTCTAGATGTCCATTCCTGGCGTACAGATATTGTTAGAGATATAGAACATATACAATGTATAATGAATGCGTTCATAACACTGAACATATAACAATTATACAATACAAAAGTGAAAACTTTATGTATTATCTTCACTTGCCTGCAATTTCCATTTCTGGAGGCACCCTCAAGACGCCGAGTAGCCTGAGGGAACCAAACATAAGCAAACAAAGACCACCAGACCAGGCCACTATGGCCAGCGCCCCCACTATGTTCCAGGCGAGGACCTCCGCGCTGCCCCCGTACACAATGCCACCATCCTGGAAGAGGGCCACAGCAACCAGCCCCCACAACCCACCTCCCATGTGCACAGCCACAGCATCAAGTGGGTCGTCAACTGTGGAAGAAATATTAATTAACTTTACACTCACAACCTCAACAGTCCCAATATGCACGTACACCTCCCAATAATATAAAATTTTATAAATATTATTATTTAAGTATATGCCATCTACAGAACATAACGTTAAAGTTAAAATATTTCAAACTCAAGTTAGATAAAGCTGGCTACTTGTTGCCTTCTTGAGACAAAGTTAAGAAAACTGAGCGGTGAGAGAAGCAGTGACGTACCATTCAACTTGGGCAGAAGGGTGTGGATGGCGAGGAACACTGATCCACCCACTGTACCAATGACACAGGCACTCCACGGCCGCACAACGTTGCACCCGGCACTGATTGACACCTGTCATGGAAATATGTCCTTAAACATTGGATAAACAAACTCACAGACATATTGATAAGAAATTAGTTATATTATCATAATACTAAGTTAAGTTTAAATCAAACGTCTATCAATGAAAATTTACAGCGAGCAGAGTCCATCATACTAGCACTAATGGACTCCCGGCCACACAGTGCTGAGCGGTACTTACCATGCCAGCGAGAGAACCATTAAGAGCCATTAGGAAGGACCAGGTGGACTCCCTCCCACACAGCACAGAACGGTACACCAAGAGCACAGCGATGCCTCCTGAAGACGCCGAAATCACAGTGTTAAAGACAGCCTTGGCAATGGCTACAGCATCACCCTCGTGGCTGATGGACGCTTGGGACCCTCCGTTGAAGGCCAGGAACCCGAAGAGCAGGATGAAGCCTCCCAGAGCTGCCAGCTGGAAGTTCAAACACAAGTTTACACCTCCACCTTGACGTGTAATATTTCTATTAAACATGATATTCCCCTTAAAATTATATATTGCTTCATGACTTCATATAATAACACATTACTAATGCTCTATGAACATACCGGCACAGAGTGTCCACGTATCTCCTTGCCCTTGGGTCCGAAGCGACCAATTCTGGGCCCAAAAATTACAGCCCCAACAAGAGCTGCCACGCCCCCTGTGAGGTGGACGACGCCGGAGCCACCGAAGTCCTGGTAGTGTTGAGTCTTGAGCCAGCCAACGTCTGACCAGGTCCAGTGTGACACCACAGGGTACACCACAGCTGTACAAACACAAACATTATCATAAACCGGTACATCACAGCTGTTGCAACACAAACATTATAATCCGGTACACCACAGCTGTATTTAATAATGTATCTATTAATTCCGCGGGAAATGTATTTAATATTGATTGAATTGCCCTTTTAATTGAGAAGTAAATCATAATGTTGTAAATCATAATTATAATGCTCAGTGTTAGGCTATTATTGTATAATTAAAATTTTATAAATGACGCCAGTGAGTAAAGTTATTGATTTATTGACCACCGAATAGTGTAAAGTACCCCGCTAAATTTGAAACATACTTTACAGAGAGAAAGAGGCTTCACACCCACCTGACAGCACGGTCGTGTAGATGAGATAAGCATTGAAGGCACACCGCTCAGCCATCGACCCCGAGATGATGGTGGAGGCTGTGGTGGCGATGACGAACTGGAAGAACCAGAAGGCCAGGTGCTCGTCCAACAGCCCGTACGACGCCCAGTATGCTGTACCAGAGAAGCTGTTCCCGCCTCCAAACGCCAGCGGGAACCCCACCAGCCAGTACGCTATGCCACCAATGACTGGGGAGAGTAACAGGGCAGATAGTTAGTACAGGGTGGGGACGATTGTGGAATTCATATCATTATTACTACGTGAGGCTTGGTGGGAGGAAGTCGGTTAAATACAGAGAACAATTTAGTATAAAACACCAGCAGATGGAAAAACAAAACCAGAAAATTACAGGAATACAAGAGTCGGCAAAGTTATATACATTAAGAGCGTACTTTAGCTATGAGATAGGAATAAAAAAATCATGTACTGGTTCACAGGACATAAGCCAGATACGATAACAAATAACGAAGGTGTTTGATAACTTACAGACATCGAGCATGTTCTTGAGAAGGATGTTGGTGGTGTTCTTGGACCTTACGGAGCCTGCCTCAAGGAATGCGAACCCGGTCTGCAAGACTGAAATATAAAGCAATGTCAAAAGTACAAATACATAATTTTAATTATAATAAAACAAAATCCAGAGATTATTGTACTATTATGTAAATATTTGATCAACATACAAAATGTGAAATGGATTCTATACCCATTTAAGTTTAAATACTTGAAAACGAGTGAAAACACAGATTCTGGTACTTACTGAATATGAGGATGCCGAACACAATGAGGAAGAGGGTGTCCAGGTCCTTCTGCAGGATGGACAGTTCTCGGGACATTGGCGTCGGGTTCTCGCCAGACATTAGTAAACTAATATTGTGTCCGGCATCCATATTAGTTGCTGGCAACGAGACTTCCAGATCTCTCAAATTGTAGCTTACAAATTATTAGCAGTCTCCGTGGTGTAGTGGTAAGACACTCGCCTGGCGTTCCGCGAGCGCTATGTCATGGGTTCGTATCCTGGCCGGGGAGGATTTACTGGGCGCAATTCCTTAACTGTAGCCTCTGTTTAACGCAACAGTAAAATGTGTACTTGGATGAAAAAACGATTCTTCGCGGTAGGGGATCGTATTCCAGGGACCATAGGATTAAGGACTTGCCCGAAACGCTACGCGTGCTGGTGGCTGTACGAGAATGTAACAACTCTTGTATATATCTCAAAAAAAAAAAAAAAAATTAATAAAATAAACTTTTAAACTAAATTAACGCGTCGTATGTTCCAGCAGAAATGATGTGCAGCCCCACATGAAGCCTATACCTATCTATATACCTATACCTATACACTGCATATCTTCTTGATTGATTGATGAAGATTAAGCCACCCAAAAGATGGCACGGGCATGAATAGCCCGTAAGTGGTGGCCCTTTTTAAGCCATTACCAGTATCAAGAGCTGATACTGGAGATCTGTGGAGGTGCGAATGCACCCTGCATGACGGGAGATGTCTCCCTTGTGAATGTGTTAAGATGAAGCCACCCAAAAGGTGGCACGGGCATGAATAGCTCGTAAGTGGTGGCCCTTTTGAGCCATCACCAGTATCAATAGATGATACTGGAGATCTGTGGAGGTGCGACTGCACCCTGCGTGACGGGAGATGTTTCCCGGACCAAATGGTGGTCAAACACGATTGATTGATTGATGAAGATTAAGCCACCCAAGAGGTGGCACGGGCATGAATAGCCCGTAAGTGGTGGCCATTTCGAGCCATTACCAGTATCAAAAGATGATACTGGAGATCTGTGGAGGTGCGAATGCACCCTGCATGATGGGAGATGTCTCCCGGACCAAGTGGTGACCAAATGGTGTATCTTCTTGATTGATTGATTGATGAAGATTAAGCCACCCAAAAGGTGGCACGGGCATGAATAGCCCGTAAGTGGTGGCCATTTTAAGCCATTACCAGTATCAAGAGCTGATACTGGAGATCTGTGGAGGTGCGAATGCACCCTGCATGATGGGAGATGTCTCCCTTGTGAATGTGCTAAGATGAAGATGAAGCCACCCAAAAGGTGGCACGGGCATGAATTGGTAAGTGGTGGCCCTTTTGAGCCATCACCAGTATCAATAGATGATACTGGAGATCTGTGGAGGTGTGACTGCACCCAGCGTGACGGGAGATTTCTCCCGTGTTTTAAACAGATGAAGAAGATGAAGCCACCCAAAAGGTGGCACGGGCATGAATAGCTAGTAAGAGGTGGCCCTTTTGAGCCATCACCAGTATCAATAGATGATACTGGAGATCTGTGGAGGTGCGACTACACCCTGCGTGACGGGAGATTTCTCCCGTTTGAATGTGTTAAAATGAAGATGAAGCCACCCAAAAGGTCACACCAACCATTTGGTCCGGGAGACATCTCCCGTCACGCAGGGTGCAGTCGCACCTCCACAGATCTCCAGTATCATCTATAGATACTGGTGATGGCTCAAAAGGGCCACCACTTACGAGCTATTCATGCCTGTGCCACCTTTCGGGTGGCTTCATCTTCATCTTAACACATTCACAAGGGAGACATCTCCCGTCATGCAGGGTGCATTCGCACCTCCACAGATCTCCAGTATCAGCTCCTGATACTGGTAATGGCTTAAAATGGCCACCACTTACGGGCTATTTATGCCCGTGCCACCTTTTGGGTTGCTTCATCTTCATCTTAAACACATTCACAAGGGAGACATCTCCCGTCATGCAGGGTGCATTCGCACCTCCACAGATCTCCAGTATCAGCTCTTGATACTGGTAATGGCTTAAAATGGCCACCACGTACGGGCTATTCATGCCCGTGCCACCTTTTGGGTTGCTTCATCTTCATCTTAACACATTCATAAGGGAGACATCTCACGACATGCAGGGTGCATTCGCGCCTCCACAGATCTCCAGTATCAGCTCTTGATACTGGTAAATGGCTCAAAAGGGCCACCACTTACGAGCTATTCATGCCCGTGCCACCTTTTGGGTGCCTTCATCTTCATAACACATTCACAAGGGAGACATCTCCCGCCATGCAGGGTGCATTCGCACCTACACAGATCTCCAGTATCAGCTCTTGATACTGGTAAATGGCTCAAAAGGGCCACCACTTACGAGCTATTCATGCCCGTGCCACCTTTTGGGTGCCTTCATCTTCATAACACATTCACAAGGGAGACATCTCCCGCCATGCAGGGTGCATTCGCACCTACACAGATCTCCAGTATCAGCTCTTGATACTGGTAATGGCTCAAAAGGGCCACCACTTACGGGCTATTCATGCCCGTGCCACCTTTAGGGTGGCTTAATCTTCATCAATCAATCAATCACCCAAAAGGTGGCACGGGCATGAATAGCTCGTAAGTGGTGGCCCTTTTGAGCCATCACCAGTATCAAGAGCTGATACTGGGGATCTGTGGAGGTGCAAGTGCACTCTGCGTGACGGGAGATGTCTCCCATGAATGTGTCCAAGATGACGATTAAGCCATCCAAAAGGTGGCACGGGCATGAATAGCCCGTAAGTGGTGGCCCTTTTGAGCCATTACCAGTATCAAGAGCTGATACTGGAGATCTGTGGAGGTGCAACTGCACCCTGCGTGACGGGAGATGTCTCCCGGACCAAGTGTGTGGAGTGTGCTTCTTGATTGATTGATAAAGATTAAGCCACCCAAGAGGTGGCACGGGCATGAATAGCAAAATCTTCTTGAACACTCGAGGGTATATATAAGTGAATCAGTGAGGTGGTGATGTGTCTGTGATGTCACGATAGGAATTGATTAATTGATGAAGACACCCAAGAGGTGGTACGGGCATGAGTAGCCCGTAATCACGATAAGGAATGCTGTAAACAAATTAGACCCTTGGAAAGATCTGGGAATGCCTTTAATTATTGCGACAATCAAAAACAGGGTTAATGATTTATAGAGCCAATTACCGGATAACACAATAGATGTGGGATCGCTGTATTGTTTCAAGCGTAGGTTAGGCATATACAGTATATGAACGAGTTTGGGTGGATATAACAAGGTGCTGCCTCGTATAGGTCAATAGACCTTCTGCAGTTTCCTTTACACTTAATTCAATTTGACTAAGGTTAATGATAACATTACTTTCAATAGTTTCAGAACTTTAATAATAATAATAATCACTAACAAATTAAAAAAAAAAAACTAAATGTTAGGCTTATCACTCAAAATGGCATTCAGTCAATTTCGCAACAGGGATATGAAGTATACTTGTTGGATGGTCAGTAAGCTAGTGTCACGGCCTTAATAACCCTCGAGAAAGTAATAGCTATTAACCGTAAAACCAAATTAAACCAATCGATGTCACGTAGGTACTCAGTGCTACAGAAAAAAATCCAGTTTTAATTTGCAACAAGTAAAAATTACACTCGCAAGTGATGTGTCAAACAAATATAAACAATATTAATACGATAATTGGAAATAATAATTGGAATTTAAACTTACTTGGTGAATACAGCCAATGGAAAAATATATGTAGGCCTATTGTATTACAGCAATTTTAATAGTCACAAATAATGGATGGAATCACTTGATATTACATTTATTTTCAATTGCATATTTATTATTACTAGCAATAGAGGCTTGCTGGAAACCCTATATTACAATAAAATATAATTTACTTTAATTTTCACAAAACATTTTTAACTTAGATAACGCGTCGCCCCATCATCCTAAATTATCCAAAATGGAACTTTGTTGAGGCTACAATAGTCCATGTTTTGTACATTCAATTCATAATAGTTATAAACTATCACTTCTTAGATGACAGGGTGAAATTATCTAGTCCAGAAAAGTGTATTTAGAACTGTTGATAACATGAAACATTTATTACTTATAAATGAATGTTAAACAATCACAATGTAAGCTTTTTGTTGTAATTTTGGAATTTTAAATAATGTTTCCTTTCTACATCTATATGGAACTCTAAACATAAGCACTTGGCATGGTATTATTAACAAACAAACTGAAGCTGACAAAAGTGTAAACAAAAACAAATTTTTGAGAAACAATTTACTCAAACTGGGACCGTGTCGACTTCTCACACAGTGATACAAGTTTTCCAACAAAAGAATCAACAAATTCTTCCTGAATTTGTGAAAGGACCCTCTGCAACTAAGCAAAAGTTCATTGATGTATACCCAAGGAAATCACACTGCAGGCGATGAGTCACAATAACGTGGCTGAAGTATGTTGACCAGACCACACACTAGAAATTGAAGAGACGACGACGTTTCGGTCCGTCCTGGACCATTCTCAAGTCGATTGTGATCGACTTGAGAATGGTCCAGGACGGACCGAAACGTCGAAATCACACTAACGTGCATTTGAAGGTCGTCGCGTTTGGTGGAGAACTCCATTAACTACACCAGAGTGCATGGTGGTTATTTGTAAAACATGGATTGGCTGTTACGACCCTCGATCCTACAAAGTACGAGCAGTGATCTTGTGAGTATAATATATAATTTATATTATATAGAGTGGTGGTTATATTAATGCACTCTCAAACTTACGAGGATAATACTCTTCTAGCTAATTTAGCTATGCTATAAGGATATGTGGTTAAATGTATAAAACTTTACACTCTTAACCACAGGTTACATTAATACTTGGGTGAATGGTGGCTATAGGATGTTTTTAAGTGAGAATTGAGCCAAGCCGGCAGTGGTGAATTGAGCAAGCCGGATAGAACGTTTTGTGCTAGAGATAGGGGGAACAGGTTAAGGGTTTGCTATCCCGGAGCTGGCATTGGTGATATTATAAAAAACATGAATGATATTATGGCTGGTAATGGGAACAATCCCATTATTTGCATTAGCGTGGGAGGAAATGATGTTGGTCGAGTCAGGAGTGAGGAACTGATTCAGAGGTATAAAACAGCCATTGAGTTAGTTAGGAGCAAGGGAGGAATCCCGATCATATGTGGCATTCTTCCAAGAAAGGGAGTGGGAAATGAATGGATATCGAGGGCACTTGGTGTCAATTGCCGGCTGGAAAGATATTGCAAATCAAATGCAATATCTTTCATAGACAACTGGGAACACTTCTATGGAAGAAATGAAATGTATGCTCGTGATGGGGTGCATCTATCGAGAGCTGGGGTTGTTGCTGTTGCGAACTCGCTAGAAGAAGTGGTTAGAGGTGTTTGTTTGGGTTTAAACTGTTAGTAGATAGAGGTATGGGAATTGATTTGGAGGAAGGAGGTAATAAAAGTATGTGTTTGTGGGAGAAAGGAATTGGCAAAACGATCAGGGAAAGAGAAGGTCCGCAAAATAACAATTCACTTAGGGTATATTACACTAACAGTAGAAGTCTAAGAAATAAAATTAACGAATTAAATGCTCTTGTCTGCACAGAAAAAATAGATATTATTGCACTTACCGAAACGTGGATGAATGTAGAAAATAGAGAACTATTAGCTGAATATCAAATATATGGATTTAAACTATTTCACACAGATAGATATATTAGACGAGGAGGTGGAGTAGCCATATATGTTAGGGACAATTTGAAATGTAGTCTCAAAGAGGGAATCAAAACAGAGCCACACACAGAAACTATTTGGATTGAATTAAACGAAAAAGCTAATAATATTATAATAGGAGTAATATATAGGCCACCAAATTTAGACAGAATGGAAGCAAAGCATCTATGGGATGAAATATCTAGAGCATCTAGATCTAACAGTATTTATGTCATGGGTGACTTTAATTTTAGCGGAATAAACTGGTTGAACAAAACAGGGAATAGTGAAGCAGAAGATTTTCTAGAATTAATTGACGATTGCTTTCTTACGCAACACATTAAGGAACCAACACGGGAAAATAATATTTTAGATTTAGTGTTAACTAACAGGGAAACGCAAATTAATGACATCGAAATAGGGAGTGAGCTAGGGAGCAGTGATCACAAAGAAATCAGATTTAGCATAGAATGGAATAGACCAGTAGGAGAAAATTCTGTTAAAGTGCCAGATTTTCGAAAAGCTGATTTTAATAGCCTAAGAAATTTTTTGGGTCAAATTGATTGGAAAGGCTTGGGTATGGGGTGTGGGCCGGTCTTGGAGCGAGACATGAACCCAGCGATAGGTGACTTAAATGGGGATTTCGATGTGGATTCAATATATAACTTATTTAAGAATATTCTAAACAAAGCACAGGAACGTAGTATACCATACAAATTGAATAGATCGTATACTAATGACCCAAAGTGGATAACAAAGAATTTGAAGAACCTTATAGGTAAAAAGAGAGCTTGGTACAAAAGGATTAAAAATGGGGAGGTCACTTTAGAACAGGAATTCGTACAACTGGTTAGAAATGTTAAAAAAGAGATAAGGAAAGCAAAAAGAAACTATGAAGTTCGCATAGCAGGGCAAGCAAAGACAAATCCTAAAGGTTTTTTTCAGTTATATCGTACTAAGACTAGGGAAAGGATAGGTCCATTAAAAACTGAGACAGGTCAAATAACAGATAGTGATGAAGAGATGAGTAGTATTTTTAATAAATATTTTGTATCTGTATTTACTAAAGAGGAACTTAACAATATGCCTTCAGCCGAACAAGTCTATGTGGGTGGGGACGAGGACAGGTTGACGAGTTTAGCAGTTACCAGGGAGGATGTTTTTAAACAAATAGTAAAACTCAAACCAAACAAATCCCCAGGGCCGGATGAAGTGTTTGCTAGGGTGCTTAAAGAATGCAAAGAGGAGCTTTGTGACCCACTGTCAACCATATTTAATAAATCAATAGAGTCAGGCAAAGTGCCAGAGTTTTGGAAAGTTGCTAATGTGATACCAGTTTTTAAGAAAGGAGATAGATCACTTGCGTCTAACTATCGACCAATTAGCCTAACGTCTATTGTGGGAAAGTTACTCGAATCTATAATAGCAAATAAAATTCGTCTTCATCTTGAAAAACATAAATTAATAATTGAGTCGCAACATGGTTTTATAAATGGCCGTTCATGTTTAACAAATTTGTTATCTTTTTATTCTAGCATTGTTGAGGCAGTTGATAGTGGTAAGGATTGCGATGTTGTATACCTTGACTTTAGCAAAGCTTTTGATACAGTGCCACATGAAAGACTGATTAAAAAAATAGAGTCTCATGGTATTGGGGGTGCTATATTAAGCTGGATTAGGGCATGGCTATACCAAAGGAAACAGAGAGTTAGTATAAATGGAATCAAGTCAGAGTGGGAAAATGTTGTAAGTGGAGTGCCTCAAGGCTCTGTCCTGGGACCTCTGTTGTTTATAATATATATAAATGATTTAGATTCAGGTTTGAGTAGCAACATTTGCAAATTTGCCGATGATACGAAAATCGGTAGGGAAATTAATTCGGAGGAGGACTCACTATCACTTCAAGTTGATCTAGATAGGGTTTTGAAATGGTCAAAGGATTGGCAGATGCAGTTTAATGCTGATAAATGTAAAGTTCTGAGGTTAGGTAATGATGATAGAGTTACAAGATACGAGCTAGATGGTGTTGTGATTGCGAAGTCGGATTGCGAAAGGGATCTGGGAGTTATGATTAGTAAGAATTTAAAACAAAAGGATCAATGCATAAATGTTCGTAATAAGGCAAATCGGACACTTGGATTTATTAATCGCAGCGTTAGTAACAAGACACCTGGTGTGGTTCTCAAGCTATATCTTGCTCTAGTTAGGCCCCATTTAGATTATGCAGTTCAGTTTTGGTCGCCATATTATAGAATTGATATAAATTCACTTGAACGTGTCCAGCGTAGGATGACTAAGTTAATTCCCCAAATTAGAAATCTTTCATATGAAGAAAGATTAACAAAGCTTAAGTTGCATTCACTGGAAAGGCGAAGAGTTAGGGGTGACATGATAGAGGTTTACAAGTGGATGAATGGACATAACCGGGGGGATATTAATAGGGTATTAAAAGTATCAACACAGGACAGAACACGAAACAATGGATATAAATTGGATAAGTTTAGATTTAGGAAAGACTTGGGTAAATACTGGTTCAGTAACAGGGTTGTTGATTTGTGGAACCAATTGCCGCGTAACATTGTGGAGGTGGGGTCCCTCGATTGTTTCAAGCACGGGTTGGACAAGTATATGAGTGGGATTGGGTGGTTATAGAATAGGAGCTGCCTCGTATGGGCCAATAGGCCTTCTGCAGTTACCTTTGTTCTTATGTTCTTATGTTCTTATGGTGCGGGTGGAGCCTGAGATCTTTTGAATGTTTTATTATAATGCACAACCCACACTCCTGTTAAGATAGTACTTTCTGTAACTGTAATCTACTTTCTGTAGACCATCGTATATGCATAAACGTAATAGACAATTAGATAGTAGAATTTAATACTATTCATTTTATTGTCCGAAACAAATAAAGCTAAAAACCAACTTAAATATTCCTTGACTTAGTATAACACATATATGTATGTGATATACACATTCTCAATCGACTTGAGAATGGTCCAGGACGGACCGAAACGTTGTCGTCCCTTCACCTTCTAGTGTGTGGTCTGGTCAACATACTTTAGCCACGTTATTGTGACTCTTCGCCTGCTCATATATGTACTATATTATGCCTCAGATAGTGTGTATTAGCCCTAGGAAGGTTAGGTTAGGATAAGTTTTCTTTGCAACATCAGTACAAAAACTTTAACGGTTTGTCCAAATTCAATAGTACTGATTTCTACTTTCTAATTGCCTTTTACGTCAATATATGTACGACGGTCTTCATCGTTACTACCTAAACATGAAAATGGGCTACAATATATGTTAGTTAGCCCATCCTCTTGTTTATATAGCGTTTATAGTAACGATGTTCACTATCGTACATATGTTGACGTAATACACAATTAGAAACTAGACTTTAGTATTATAGAGTTTAGACAAACCGGAAAAGTTTTTAAGAACATAAGAACAAGGTAACTGCAGAAGGCCTATATTGGCCCATACGAGGCAGCTCCTATTTATAACCACCCAATACAGGCGATGAGTCACAATAACGTGGCTAAAGTATGTTGACCAGACCACACACTAGAAGGTGAAGGGACGACTAGTATATAGTATATTGTCGTCCCTTCACCTTCTAGTGTGTGGTCTGGTCAACATAACCACCCAATCCCACTCATATTTATGTTGCCTTAATCCCACTTTTGTATTTATGTTGCTAATAAAACCTAACAATCCATCCATCCATATAAATCCATCAATCTTTGTAAAATCTCTTGTATGTAAGTACCTTACCTAAATAAACATTTATTTATTTATTTTATAACCTAACCATCATAGGCCTAATACACGATATCTAAGACCTAATATAGTACATATCGATGTGCACGGTCAAATATATGATTTATATTATAATAGTTATATTATAGGAATATTTCATATATATATATTAAATATTTATTTAAGTCTAGGAATATTTAAGTTTGGTTTTAGCTTCATTTTTCCTGGACTCCTCATGCAAACCGACATATTTAGTTATACTAATCTCCTTCCCCTTCTCAGTATTTAGTCTGCTTATAACTAGAGACATTATTCTTGACTTGTTATTTATTGACTGGATATCATAGTAATTTCCTGACTGGATATCATAGTAATAACTGTAACAGCCAACTCCCATCTAATCAAATTAATCTTCCATAGCTGTAAATTCTTCCCGAGACTATTAATGATTGAGTACGATACGCTTACTTACATACTGATCCTTTATTAGAAATACAATCACTATAATATAAATATAAGCGGTATAACATTACCATTGTATACATTTGTTAAATTTAAATAAAGAACCTGAATCACACGTTATGAACCACTTAAAAGTACACAGCCTCATGGAAGAGCGATGCCTTAATCAAGTTCAAGTACGTTTATTGAGACTAAAAATACATCTCAAAGGGATAAAGTATCTTAAGCTATTCCTACCCTCCTCTACTTCAAGTCCCTCAAGGGGCGCACAAATCCAATGAGTACAAATCCACAAATCACAGTAAAAGAATCACATTTTACATTGCAGGTAATATAGTAAACACAGCATATATGTGTTACACTCTTGGGGCAAAGCGCTTGTAGCTCCTGCGGGCTCACCATAGCCCGTGATATTTGGAACTTTTGTGTTCCGAGTAGCTACAATCATATGTTGCCCTCAGCTCTCCTATCTCATACATACTTTTTTCTTTTGCATAGGAATAATTACTACATCTACGTTACAATCTTCCCATGATGATGTGAATTGTCTCTTAGGCAAAGCAACCATTTTGGAATAGCATCATACTTTATAACATTAGAACATAAGGTACTCATATATGCTCTCTTATTATACTTTATCATACATTGTGCATTACTTCCCACCTTTTGAACTGAAAGGATTAATTCATTAGCTCCCCCACCTCTCATTAATCCAATGGCAGAGGCTACTTTTATCTCTGAAATTCTATCCCCAATACTCTTCAGATTCAACTCCATCCTCATTATCTCAATCATAACATTTCTTGGTCATCCTAAGATTATTCTCATGGCTTCATTTTATACCTTCTTTGATGCCTTAATAAGAAGCGTCTAAAAATATTTATAATATTTCAGATTCGCTGAAAAAAACAAAACATCCCTAACAAACCGCCTCTGTATGACTAACCATCCTGTGTGATGGGGATTTTTAGCATCTCACAGCTAGTTTTTGATGTTGTTGTTGTTGTTTCATATTTCGCTACTCAGAACGAAGTGTCCATGTAGCACCGGCTATGGTGAGCTACATAGAGCCCGTAAGCGTTTTTGACATTGTACTCCCCTTCATATAGTCTAGGGTAGCTGCACAAATTCAGATTTTGTTATGCAGGCGAGGAGTCAAAATAACGTGGCTGAAGTATGTTGACCAGACCACAAGATGAAGGGACGACGACATTTCAGTCCGTCCTGGATCATTCTCAAGTCGATTGTGATGTACTAAAATGTGTTAATAAAAAAAAAGCCCATAACTGGAAATGCTTTCCAGTTTCGTGAATACAATTTTGGCAGATGATGTGCTGTCATTAGACTTCTCCAAGGCACTTAAAAGCTTAATCCTAAGGATTCCAACACATGAAATCCTAGAAAACTATTCAAGTGGATAAACACTGGGTGGTGGATGAGGCAATGGACATTTTTACCGGATGTGAATCTGACTGGAGTGTTCCTGAGTATGGTTGACATACTCAACTCCATCTGGAGCCTGTCCTCTCACACCATCTGGTCACCATTTGGTCCGGGAGACATCTCCCGTCACGCTGGGTGCAGTCGCACCTCCACAGATCTTCAGTATCAGCTCTTGATACTGGTAATGGCTTAAAAGGGCCACCACTTAAAGGCTATTCATGCCCGTGCCACCTTTTGGGTGGCTTAATCTTCATCAATCAATCTGTCCTCTCAGTTACCTTCATTAGACATGGACGAAAATATTTCAAACCTCGCGAAGCATACAACAGACAGTTAATAGAATTATGACAACTTGTTCAATGCAAAGTTATTTACACAACAGTTAATGTATTAATCCATTTATAACAATTCACATCTCATTTATTATGTTGAAATACTGTCCTCTCGCTCTGGAACAAAATGCATTCATCATAATAGTTCACGAATTTTTTAAATAAAGCAACGTGCGCGAATAACCAAACATATTTTAGGACTTGTAGAACCAACTTGAACACAAGGGCTTTAAAATGAAGTGCTCAACTTTAGATATTGTTTATGTACCTACATCTAGACTACTGTACTGTATTTCAAGCTCGGAGCCCATAACTTTCTTAACTAAAATCAAACACAATAAGACCAAACCGGTTAATGTCTTTGCATACAATTTCTGCTTGGAGTTATCCTACTGCCTGTTAGCCTACATCATTACCTCTAGAGTGTAAAGGAGAAGGAACCCAAGTTTTTAACCATTTCTGCAAGCTAAGAACTGTTCCTCATCGTGGACCTTGTTAAAGCTTGACCAGCATATTTTCCCCAGAACAAGATCCTCCGATCGATGTACAGCCAAATCCCCGTTTACTACTGGATGAACAGGGGCGATAGGCGCGTGTCAACCAAGTTCAAGTATGTTTATTGAGACAAGAAAGAAATACATCTCAAAGGGGTAGAGTAGCTTAGGCTATTTCTACCCCCCCTAACGCGTGTCAACCATCATGCCACCGTCGTAGGTCCTTGGTAACCTCTCGTTTCTTCATAATTATGGTGTCGCAGCCGTCCCGCTAGATCATAGCTCGACCTGTCATAACTGGGATGGAATTCACTTGCGTTGTGTATGGGTTGAGTGAGGTTGTATGTGAGATGGGGAGCGTTACCGTGAGGTGCTCGCGCCTCGGACACCTTCCACTGTACCAGGTGTGTTGGGTACGGCGCCGGGAGTCTCCAGCCGGATTTCCACGGGGCAGACATGTTGGGTGGCAGATCTGTAACATTGTGAATTGCTTAGAACATAAGAACATAAGAACAAAAGCAACTGCAGAAGGCCTATTGGCCCATACGAGGCAGCTCCTATTTATAATCACCTAATCCCACTCATATACATGTCCAACCCATTCTTGAAACAATCGAGGGACCCCACCTCCACCATGTTACGCGGCAATTGGTTCCACAAATCAACAACCCTGTTACTGAACCAGTATTTACCCACAAGTGACTTAGTGGGTAAATACAAGTGAAGTATTTAGTGACTGATGACAACAAATTAATAATGTTGTGATCTCAAGTACTGAACATCAGTAAGAGATAAGTGATTGCTAGTGTGAGTTTTATGACTGGTTTGTTGGGTTTCAGGCTAATCAGCTTCTAGTCTAAAGGTTTCAACTCTTTTACCATGTCGTAGCTCAGTCAATTACCGAAACGTGGATGAATGTAGAAAATAGAGAACTATTAGCTGAATATCAAATATATGGATTTAAACTATTTCACACAGATAGATATATTAGACGAGGAGGTGGAGTAGCCATATATGTTAGGGACAATTTGAAATGTAGTCTCAAAGAGGGAATCAAAACAGAGCCACACACAGAAACTATTTGGATTGAATTAAACGAAAAAGCTAATAATATTATAATAGGAGTAATATATAGGCCACCAAATTTAGACAGAATGGAAGCAAAGCATCTATGGGATGAAATATCTAGAGCATCTAGATCTAACAGTATTTATGTCATGGGTGACTTTAATTTTAGCGGAATAAACTGGTTGAACAAAACAGGGAATAGTGAAGCAGAAGATTTTCTAGAATTAATTGACGATTGCTTTCTTACGCAACACATTAAGGAACCAACACGGGAAAATAATATTTTAGATTTAGTGTTAACTAACAGGGAAACGCAAATTAATGACATCGAAATAGGGAGTGAGCTAGGGAGCAGTGATCACAAAGAAATCAGATTTAGCATAGAATGGAATAGACCAGTAGGAGAAAATTCTGTTAAAGTGCCAGATTTTCGAAAAGCTGATTTTAATAGCCTAAGAAATTTTTTGGGTCAAATTGATTGGAAAGGCTTGGGTATGGGGTGTGGGCCGGTCTTGGAGCGAGACATGAACCCAGCGATAGGTGACTTAAATGGGGATTTCGATGTGGATTCAATATATAACTTATTTAAGAATATTCTAAACAAAGCACAGGAACGTAGTATACCATACAAATTGAATAGATCGTATACTAATGACCCAAAGTGGATAACAAAGAATTTGAAGAACCTTATAGGTAAAAAGAGAGCTTGGTACAAAAGGATTAAAAATGGGGAGGTCACTTTAGAACAGGAATTCGTACAACTGGTTAGATATGTTAAAAAAGAGATAAGGAAAGCAAAAAGAAACTATGAAGTTCGCATAGCAGGGCAAGCAAAGACAAATCCTAAAGGGTTTTTTCAGTTATATCGTACTAAGACTAGGGAAAGGATAGGTCCATTAAAAACTGAGACAGGTCAAATAACAGATAGTGATGAAGAGATGAGTAGTATTTTTAATAAATATTTTGTATCTGTATTTACTAAAGAGGAACTTAACAATATGCCTTCAGCCGAACAAGTCTATGTGGGTGGGGACGAGGACAGGTTGACGAGTTTAGCAGTTACCAGGGAGGATGTTCTTAAACAAATAGTAAAACTCAAACCAAACAAATCCCCAGGGCCGGATGAAGTGTTTGCTAGGGTGCTTAAAGAATGCAAAGAGGAGCTTTGTGACCCACTGTCAACCATATTTAATAAATCAATAGAGTCAGGCAGAGTGCCAGAGTTTTGGAAAGTTGCTAACGTGATACCAGTTTTTAAGAAAGGTGATAGATCACTTGCGTCTAACTATCGACCAATTAGCCTAACGTCTATTGTGGGAAAGTTACTCGAATCTATAATAGCAAATAAAATTCGTCTTCATTTTGAAAAACATAAATTAATAATTGAGTCGCAACATGGTTTTATAAATGGCCGTTCATGTTTAACAAATTTGTTATCTTTTTATTCTAGCATTGTTGAGGCAGTTGATAGTGGTAAGGATTGCGATGTTGTATACCTTGACTTTAGCAAAGCTTTTGATACAGTGCCACATGAAAGACTGATTAAAAAAATAGAGTCTCATGGTATTGGGGGTGCTATATTAAGCTGGATTAGGGCATGGCTATACCAAAGGAAACAGAGAGTTAGTATAAATGGAATCAAGTCAGAGTGGGAAAATGTTGTAAGTGGAGTGCCTCAAGGCTCTGTCCTGGGACCTCTGTTGTTTATAATATATATAAATGATTTAGATTCAGGTTTGAGTAGCAACATTTGCAAATTTGCCGATGATACGAAAATCGGTAGGGAAATTAATTCGGAGGAGGACTCACTATCACTTCAAGTTGATCTAGATAGGGTTTTGAAATGGTCAAAGGATTGGCAGATGCAGTTTAATGCTGATAAATGTAAAGTTCTGAGGTTAGGTAATGATGATAGAGTTACAAGATACGAGCTAGATGGTGTTGTGATTGCGAAGTCGGATTGCGAAAGGGATCTGGGAGTTATGATTAGTAAGAATTTAAAACAAAAGGATCAATGCATAAATGTTCGTAATAAGGCAAATCGGACACTTGGATTTATTAATCGCAGCGTTAGTAACAAGACACCTGGTGTGGTTCTCAAGCTATATCTTGCTCTAGTTAGGCCCCATTTAGATTATGCAGTTCAGTTTTGGTCGCCATATTATAGAATGGATATAAATTCACTTGAACGTGTCCAGCGTAGGATGACTAAGTTAATTCCCCAAATTAGAAATCTTTCATATGAAGAAAGATTAACAAAGCTTAAGTTGCATTCACTGGAAAGGCGAAGAGTTAGGGGTGACATGATAGAGGTTTACAAGTGGATGAATGGACATAACAGGGGGGATATTAATAGGGTATTAAAAATATCAACACAAGACAGAACACGAAACAATGGGTATAAATTGGATAAGTTTAGATTTAGGAAAGACTTGGGTAAATACTGGTTCAGTAACAGGGTTGTTGATTTGTGGAACCAATTGCCGCGTAACGTGGTGGAGGTGGTGTCCCTCGATTGTTTCAAGCGTGGGTTGGACAAGTATATGAGTGGGATTGGGTGGTTATAGAATAGGAGCTGCCTCGTATGGGCCAATAGGCCTTCTGCAGTTACCTTTGTTCTTATGTTCTTATGTTCTTAATTAAGGCAGCGTCTGGGATGCTCTCGGACGCAGGTTCGAATCCTCGTCACGGCCCTTGTGGATTTGTTCATTAGTCTAAAGGGTTATTAAGGCCATAGCAATAGCTTGACCAACCAGCAAGAATATTGTAGATCAGAACTATAGCAGACTGTTAGTGAATATACGACGATAAGCGATATTTCAAATCTATTGAACCAGTATTTTATAATCTACATTTAGAAAGATTACGTGAGAGAATATAATAAATCTGAATATTGTTGGGAAATAATTATCAAAAGAAAGTGAGAAGTGAAAGTGATCTTAAGATAGCTCTTAAGATTGTTATATGACAATTACAGGAAATACTCAAAACACTAAGAGTATAGGAACATGAAGATCTACAAAATATACAGTAAAAAAAAAAGTTATATCTATTAAGGAAACGAAATAAAGTAACTAGGATACAGCCTATCATTTATGAAAACGGGAAATAGCAGCTTACAGGTGTTCCTGTTGATATCCTCCTGAGCCTTGACGGAGCCATCGTACTGGCTCTCCAGCCAAGCTTCAGCCGGGTAGGCTGGCTCCCCGTGCTTCAAGATGTCCATTCCTGACGTACAGATATCGTAAAGAGTTAATTGTATAAAATATGCAGTTGAGATATTTCGTTTTACGTCAAATGTCTCCATGCGATAAGTTTCTAAAACATCCTTGCAGGATCCTACTCTATCATATTCTCTCCCAACATTAGTGTACATGGGTCGACCCATGCACAAAGTATAGAATACAGAATATTTAATTGAGTCCAACTACTGGCCTTGACACAAAATAAATAATGAAACTACATTTTTTTTAACACACGCAGTGGACTTTCGTTATATGGAGTATTATTCCAGTCATTTGTAAAATATCTTTGAACACGTTACGGGTTTATCTACTGTGTAAATAACACATCTAGAATACAATGAACAAACAAAAACTACTTTGAGGATCCAGACCATTTTTTTAAAAGATTAGATGTTGTAACACAGAAGAGGCTCAAGCTCAAGCTCAACAAGCCATAATGTAAAACAGAAAACTGATGCCTTTTCACCCACAGGTGAAAATGGAACCACCTACCCGATGAAGCTGTAAGTGCCAAAACCTTACTGCAGTTCATAATCCAGGAGGAAAAAGTTCTCAGGAACAAAAGAGGGGGACGTCTGACAAACCTCCGGCTTTCTGTGCCCGTCGAGGGCACTAAATGGATGATGACCCTCTGGTAAATTAAGATAAACTTTATATATTCAAGTAATTCGGTTAAGATAAATTCACTTGCCTGCAATTTCCATTTCTGGAGGCACCCTCAAGACGCCGAGCAGCCTGAGGGAACCAAACATAAGCAAACAAAGACCACCAGACCAGGCCACTATGGCCAGCGCCCCCACTATGTTCCAGGCGAGGACCTCCGCGCTGCCCCCGTACACAATGCCACCATCCTGGAAGAGGGCCACAGCAACCAGCCCCCACAACCCACCTCCCATGTGTACAGCCACAGCATCAAGTGGGTCGTCAACTGTGGAAGAAACACAGCTGCATCTTATTCGGAAAAATTAAGTATAACGATAGCAACAGTTAAAAGATAACAAAGGAATATCTTGTCCTTCAAAATACTCCACAGAATCTAACCTTGATTTCTTGAAGTTGCAATACTAAAATCTTAATTAAAGTAAAGCTGGAAATGTAGTGCCAACTTGACAACAATAAATAGCCGAGAAACCCAATTTAAACAATAATATATCACACTAGTAAAGACGGAGCGGACGTACCCTTCAGTTTGGGCAGCAGAGAGTGGATAGCGAGGAACACTGCTCCACCCACTATGCCCGTGACACAGGCTCCCCACGGCCGCACCACGTTGCACCCGGCACAGATGGACACCTGGGGGGAGATGATGATGTTTAAGATTCGCTACTGGGAACCAAAAGTTCCAAGTAGCACGAGCTATGGTGAGCCCGTAGTGGATGTAATCTGTGTGGGGAGAACATATTAGCAAGCATGGCGGATATACATATCCATTACTTTGAATTGTCTTTACTCAATTGATTTCATCATTTTGACAATATTATTTGGACACACTGATGAAATTAATGTTTCCCAACGTCTGGGACAGGAAACCTATTAGGATTATCGGGGGCACACTAGAGCCCCGTTCAATGACTGACTTTCCCCAAGATGCAACCCACAATAGTTCCAATAGTCCCAACAACCACTCGACCATAAGTGACCATACAAACTGGTTTAAGGCACCGTAACACCAGTTGCAATGTGCTCCTGGCGGTCCGGGTTCCAGTCACTTCTGGGGTGTGGAGTTTTCAGACGCATATACGCTTGGGGACCATTCAAGCTTGTTTGCATATATATATATCTATATATATATATATATATATATATATATATATATATATATATATATATATATATATATATATATGGGTCATCATCCATTTAGTGCCCTCAACGGGCACAGAAAGCCGGAGGTTTGTCAGACGTCCCCCTCTTCTGATTCTGAGAACTTTTTCCTCCTGGATTATATATATATATATATATATATATATATATATATATATATATATATATATATATATATATATATATATATATATATATATATATATATATATATATATATATATATATATATATGCGAACAAGCCTGAATGGTCCCCAGGACAATATGCAACTGAAAACTCACACCCCAGAAGTGACTCGAACCCATACTCCCAGGAGCAACGCAACTGGTATGTACAAGACGCCTTAATCCACTTGACCATCACGACCGGACTAATGAGGTGATAGCCGAGGCTATTTGAACCACCCCACCGCCGGCACTCGGATAGTAATCTTGGGCATAGCATTTCACCAAATCACCTCATTCTTTGGGGCACACGTGAGGAACACAAATGCGAACAAGCCTGAATGGTCCCCAGGACAATATGCAACTGAAAACTCACACCCCAGAAGTGACTCGAACCCATACTCCCAGGAGCAACGCAACTGGTATGTACAAGACGCCTTAATCCACTTGACCATCACGACCGGACTAATGAGGTGATAGCCGAGGCTATTTGAACCACCCCACCGCCGGCACTCGGATAGTAATCTTGGGCATAGCATTTTACCAAATCACTTCATTCTTTGGGGCACACATGAGGAACACAAATGCGAAGAAGCCTGAATGGTCCCCAGGACAATATGCAACTGCGTTGCTCCTGGGAGTATGGGTTCGAGTCACTTCTGGGGTGTGAGTTTTCAGTTGCATATTGTCCTGGGGACCATTCAGGCTTGTTCGCATTTGTGTTCCTCACGTGTGCCCCAAAGAATGAGGTGATTTGGTGAAATGCTATGCCCAAGATTACTATCCGAGTGCCGGCGGTGGGGTGGTTCAAATAGCCTCGGCTATCACCTCATTAGTCCGGTCGTGATGGTCAAGTGGATTAAGGCGTCTTGTACATACCAGTTGCGTTGCTCCTGGGAGTATGGGTTCGAGTCACTTCTGGGGTGTGAGTTTTCAGTTGCATATTGTCCTGGGGACCATTCAGGCTTGTTTACATTTGTGTTCCTCACGTGTGCCCCAAAGAATGAGGTGATTTGGTAAAATGCTATGCCCAAGATTACTATCCGAGTGCCGGCGGTGGGGTGTGTTACCTATCGTACGTTACGGCTCGTGATCCTACAGCAGCCAACTTTAATTACGTCTAGGGATACGACACAACTGCTGTTCTCAATAGCGAATCACCAGTATAACCCCTTAATAAGTAATGAGCACAAAAATAGAATCTTCATTAGGACTGAAGAATAAAGACAATAATATTATATAAAATTATATTAAATAAATCTCAATAGCAAACAGATGATTATATGGTCACAATATATCACATTAAAAATATCACTGTAACTTCCAGACATTAAATTAAAATAATAATATATGTATGGCTATGACAGAACAAAATGAATGACTTAACTCCAAGATGTTATCTCCCTGGTTCCCGTCCAGCTACTGAACAACAAAACGCGAGTCAAAAAACAGATTGCCTTGCCCCGCGAATAAATTGCCAAAGTTACAATATTTATTATTTCAACAATGGAGCAATACATTGTGACAAGAGTAATCTTAAACTAACTTAATGAATAATTAGTACATATTGATATACAAACATAAGGTAATAGTTCTTTTACATAGTAATTAAAATATGCATACAGAAGGGAATAATGGCATGCACACCCCAGCAACGGACGATCCCACGACAATTTGCCAGATACAGTTCACTCAATTATTATTCACCTCTGTTACCCACTTATGATCACATATAAATCATTAGTTCCCGTGGGAAAACTGATCACACAAAGAAATAAACAATCATTCCCACGATACGTTGGGCCTAACGCCAACACTGTAACATGAATGTGCATTTGCATAGAACATATAAGTATAACAATATACATGCTTGTAATTTACATACAATTATAAATGTACATATTAATATATTTACTTACGTATCTTATAAGGGTACGTAACACTTCCACCTCCAAGAAAAAAAATGCAATGGATTGAAGATCAATGGCATTTTTTCAGAAGTAAAAATGTTAAGTAAAAAGAAACATTTCATTTATGGTACATCAAAACTTCTTGACAAAGCATCAGCAATAACATTTTGTCTGCCTGGAATATGTTTGATTTCTACATTAAATTCCTGCAAAAACAATGACCAGCGCAGAATTCGTTGGTTCTTGACTTTCATCATATTTATAAAGATAAGGGGGTTGTGGTCTGTAAATACTAACACTTTATTTCCTGATAGGTAAATCTCAAACTTCTTGATTGACAATATAAGACCCAACGCCTCCTTTTCTACCACGGAATAATTTCTCTGAGCTGCATTAAATTTTCTAGAATAGTAATACACAGGATGCTCAATCTGGTCTAAACCAACTTGAATAAGCACAGCACCTATTCCAACATCTGACGCATCAATGTGTAATATAAATGGTTTATCAAATTGGGGACTAGCAAGAATAGGTGAGGTGGACAATATGCCCTTTAGGTTCTGAAAAGCATTCTGACAATCTTGTGTCCACTGAAACTTTACTTGCTTGCATAACAAGTTTGTCAAAGGAGCAGCTACTGTTGAAAAATTTCTACAATAACGCCTATAGTATGCACACATACCAATAAACCGTTGGACTCCTTTCTTATTGGTCAACACTGGGTAGTCCACAATGGCTTGAATCTTATCTTGTAAGGGGATAATCTTACCTTGTCCTACCTCGTGTCCAAGATAAGTTATCGTACCTTTTGCCCAACTACACTTATTCATATTTATGGTTAACTTTGCGTTTTCCAACACTGTAAACAAGTTCTTAAGGCCTAAGAGATGATCTGCCCAATTCTTACTGTACAAAACAATGTCATCAAGGTAGGCCCTACAATCTGGCACATCCTTGAGTAAGAAATTCATGAATCTTTGAAAAGTAGCAGGTGCATTTCTCAAACCGAATGGCATGACATTAAATTCATACGCACCATCAGGTGTAACAAAAGCAGTAACCTCTCTAGCATACTCTGTTAATGGAATTTGATAATACCCTTTTGACAAATCAAGCTTACTTACATATTCGGCATGACCTATGGACTCTATGCATTCTTCCAACAAGGGTAAAGGAAAAACGTCCACTGTAGTGTTCTTGTTCAGTTTCCTGTAATCCACGCACAATCTCCAGGTTCCATCTGGTTTTGGCACTAACAAACACGGAGAGCTCCAAGTACTTTGACTTGGCCGAATGAAATCATGCTGGAGCAGATATTCCACTTCTGCTTGCATAATTTTCCTCTTTTCGGGATTCACTCGGTACGGATGTTGTCGAATGGGGGTGCTGTCCAGGAGCTGAACGTCGTGTGTGATGAGGTGGGTCTGGGTAGGAACCTCCCCAAACAGAGATGTATGGTTGTCCAGCAGAATATGGAACTCATCACGTTGTTCCTCCTGTAAATGACATAGCATCTCCCTGCCATTGGAACTGGAACTGAGAAGTTGGATATTAACAACATGTCCCTCACTACAATTATCCTCAGGTGGTAACTCTTCCCGACTAAAACAAGCTACTACACCAGGTCCAACATAAGCTTTTAATCTGTTAATGTGTACAGTCATTTGGGGTTCTGAAAGATTAGGGTTAATTAGTTTATAAGTTAGGTCTCCCACCTTGTCTACCACTTGGTAGGGTCCTGCGAACTTATGGGACATGGAAGTCCCCATACGAGGTTTCAACACCAACACCAAATCTCCGACATCAAACGACCTTAGCTTAGCTTTGAACTTCTTGTCATATCTTACTTTCATGGCTTGTTGAGTCCTTCCCAGATGTTCTTTCGCCAACTCACGAGCCCGACACAACTTAGCCTTGACCTCACTCAAGTACAATCCACTCTGATGAACAGAGACATCTCCCAACAACTTTTCTTGTAGCATTTTAAGAGGACCTCTTACTTGGTGACCAAACACTAGTTCAAAGGGTGAACAGCCCAATGACTCTTGTAGCCCTTCTCTAGCAGCAAACAACACAAAGGGGAGATTCTCATCCCAATTACGTGGATGAGTTTCTCCGGTTGTCTTCAGCATTTGTTTCAAAGTCTGGTGGAAACGTTCAAGTCCACCTTGGCTTTGGGGATGATATGGACTGGATAATTTGTGCTGAATCCCTCGGGATTCGCAAAAAGTTCTGAAAACTTTAGAAACAAAATTTCCCCCATTATCACTCTGAATAACTCTAGGCATTCCAAACAACGAAAAGAATCTTTCAAGACACTTGATGAGATTATGAGCCTTGGTATTCCGTAGAGCATAAGCTTCAGGAAATCTAGTAGTCATACACATGAGAGTGAACAAAAACATGTTACCCGATTTAGTCTTGGGTAAAGGACCCACACAATCAATTACAACATGAGTAAATGGTTCATCAGGAACTACAATAGGTTGCAATGGTGCTCTAGGTACAGATTGATTTGGTTTACCAACAATTTGACAGGGTATACAGTTATGACAATATCTGACCACGTCTTTCTTTAACTTTGGCCAGAAAAAATATTTACTTATCTTATGGTACATATTCGTGATACCTTGATGACCTCCCATGGGGTCATCATGTGCAGCCTGCAGGACCTGCCTACGATAATCATTGGGGACAACGAGTTGGGTTCTAATCTCACAATCATCTGAAGAGGGAGTTCCCTTGGGTCTCCACCTTCTCATCAGAAGTCGATCCTTGAAGAAGAAACCCGTCCCTTCCTCCAATGCATCAATATTATCAGGAGCCTCAGAAATACACTTACTTAAACTAGGATCAGTAGTCTGTACAACACTTAAGGGCAATGACTCAGACTCAGCAGCGAGCGGGCAAGAACCTAGTAGCGTGATCTCTTTTCCCGATTGATCAGAATAAAATGGAGTCATAGCTACTTCGGCCTCACTCTCGACAACTGGCGCACTGGAGACAAGCGGGCAAGGTACAGATAGTTCAGCCTCCTCACCTTCACTTTCCTTGTGATTTAGGTTCGGCGGGGCTTCTACTACGGCCTCACTCTCATCATCCAGTCGAGTCATAAAAGAATCCTCAAGATCCACCTCCCACTCCTTTACTGAAGGGGTCCTGGTCTTGGGAACAGCAACCTCAGTGAAGACAGGATTACTCTCACCTGTTTTTCCCATTGATCTAGTTACAACACAAGCAGGGTAAATAATATCATCATCTGCTACTGGTTGAGCTAATACATTATGGGGTTTAGTTAACATGATGGGACACTTGGGCCCTACAACCATTTGGTTGCCAAAATCATTACCTAGAATAATGTCTACCCCAGGAATGGGCAGTTGTTTACTTACACCAACATTACACCATCCTGAAGTATATTTAGAATCAAGGTTAACTTGCAATAAGGACACTGGTTGCACACTACCGGCAATACCTTGGAGAAGCACAACTTCACCCAGATCTCGGGTGTCAACATCATCAAGTACCTTCTGGGTAATAAGAGACTGTGAAGCTCCAGTATCACGGAGTAATTGAACAGTCTTATGTCTACCATTAGTACATAATAAGGTACCTATGGAAATATAGGGTTTGAATTCAGCCATCCAATTGGGACTGACTGTAATACATGAAGAATTAATAGGTTGCACTCCTTTACTCATAATAAGACCAGTTGGTCGGAGTTCAGGATGCAAACTAAAACATGAAGAAATCACATGCCCCCTTCTCTTACAATGGGTACAATGTTTGACAGTGGACACACTGGTAGAACCAACTGCCGGTTTAGAATTAGCATTACTAGGCTTAGATGATCCTGTCAATGGAGTAACCATCTTAGGGTTAGTAAGAGAAGAGTTCACGGGAGTAACTGTCGCACCAGGAGGAGACTTATACTGATAAGGAGTACGGTGAGCATTGAAATTTACTCTACGACTAGACTTAGGTGAAGTGGCCGTAAACGGGGCCTTAGTCAGCAACTCATGCTCATCCGCGAGCTTTGACAGCTCATCAATATCTGTTACATTCTTTCGTTCTGCCATAAAAGTAGACAACTGGTCTGGAAGACATGACAATACTTCTTCCATTATAAGAAGATTCTTTAGAGCATCAAAATCAGTGACTGCAAGTGACTTTAACCATCTGTTGCAAAAATTCGTCTTCTGACGAGTAAAATCTGCTATTGTCTGATCCCTGATTCTCCTTAGGTTCCTGAACTTTTGCCTGTGTGCCTCTGGATTTAACTGGTATGCATTGAGGATGCTTTTCTTTACAAAGTCATAATCAAAACTATGAGCGTCAGGTAGGGTTGTGAAAACCTCCTGACTACGCCCCTTAAATTGAGACTGCATAATGGCTACCCACTGATCCCTTGGCCAGTTCATACTGATGGCAATTTTATAAAAATGTGCAAAGAAAACCTCAGGATCCTCCTCATTGAACTTGGGCAACTCTATATACTTATTCATCCTGATGGGATTATTATCACTATTTGTTGAAACATTACTAGTATTTCCATGCCCAGCTGCCATACGCTGTGATTCAAGCCTGAAGTTAGTGTCAGCCATTTGTTGTTGAATCTCTAATTGCCTAGTTTGTTCCTCGGCTTGTTGCTTCTTTGTGGCTTCTATTTGCAACTGTACCGCAATTTCTAAACGCCTAGTCTCAAGCTCTCTTTGCTGAGCTTCAGCCTCTAATATTTGCTGTTGCTGTTGAGCTTCAATCTCTCTTTGACGAGCTTCAGCCTCTAATATTTTCTGTTCTTTTTGAGCTTCAAGCTCTAATTGGCGAGCTTCTAACTCCAGACGCTTTAACGTCATCTGATCACTCGACTCCTCTCTTAACTCCTCTAGAATTTCTTCCTCTAACTCCCCGTTCTCAACAAAATGCGTCACAATGACTTTCAATATTTGGGCTTTAACCATTCTATTGCTGGCGGTCAAATCCAACTGATTTGCCATTTGTATTAACTCAGTCTTTTTAAGGTTCTGAATCCCTTCAAAGTCTGGGTGAGCCACCAACGCTGCAACTTTCTCCT
>NC_091190.1:31148574-31223574 GCF_040958095.1 Procambarus clarkii | reverse complement strand
TCACGGTGTTCACCACGGACTTGGCAACAGCTAAGGCATCACCCTCGTGGCTGATGGACGCTTGGGACCCTCCGTTGAAGGCCAGGAACCCGAAGAGCAGGATGAAGCCTCCCAAAGCTGCCAGCTGAAAGTAAGCCCTGGCGTTACATCCAGATTTTGTACTTATGTTTGAAGGGGATAAGTTATTGTGGTGGCCTTAGTAATCCTCCAAAGGAGGATAGGCCTTAGGCTCAGCACCAAACCATTTAAATAATTTATTATTCAAATAATGTGGAGATTTAAATATGTATTTGTTAATGAATTGATATCTACTCACTTTTGATGCTAATACACACAAAAATTATAATATTATAAATTATCATTTACTTTTTTAGATTTCCCACTAATATGGAACACGTTTTGCAAGAAAAGAATATATTTTTTCCAGAATTAAACAATAATAGACGAAGACCACTAGGCTTCGCTACTGTGTACAATAAGTTCCCGACCATTGATTGATGAAGATTAAGGCACATAAGAGGTGGCATGGGCATAAGTAGCCCGTAAGTGGCATATTTTTTTGGAGTGAATGTGATCTTTGATCGTGAAAGTTCCTGTCATATAGTACCAGAATTTCTTAATGATCTAATATTCTAAACCTGTATGATAGGAACCAACCGGGACGGAGTGGCCGCATATCCCCTTGCTGTTGGGGCCGAAGCGACCAATTCTGGGCCCAAGAATTACAGCCCCGACGAGAGCTGCCACGCCCCCTGTGAGGTGGACGACGCCCGAGCCAGCAAAATCCTGATAGGCTTCAGCTTTGAGCCAGCCAGCGTCTGACCAGGCCCAGTGTGACACCACTGGGTACACCACAGCTGTCAACACACACTCATAATAATAATAATAATAATAATAATAATAATAATAATAATATTATTATTAATAATAATAATAATAATAATAATAATAATAATAATAATAATAATAATAATAATAATAATAATAATAATAATAATGTTTATTCAGATAAAAGTACATACATCCAAAATGAGTTAGAAGCAGAATGTTGGATTTCTAGATAGAGTTAGTAAATGCTATCCCTAAAGGCATTAATACGCACAGCGTTTCGGGCAAAACATTAACAAACATTATTATTACTCAATACAAACAGCTGCACAGGATACACACAGATTATCCTAAACCAATTTAATTTGCGTGCACAGAAATCTATATCTATAATATAGGATGTCTCACTCTGTCCAACGTATTGGCTAGCCTCATTAAATGTTGCAGTGTGACTGGTGAGGCTACAAAACCTCCATATCATATCAAACCTGGTTGATGGGGTTCTGGGAGTGCTTTTACTCCCCAAGCTCTCCGTGTGATGGACAAATCCACAAGGGCCGTGATGAGGGTTCGAACCTTGTGGATTTGTTCATTTGATGTATCGCGCTATTGTGATTTCTGTGTGTAACCCGTGTGATATCAACTATCCCCCCCCCCTCCCCCTCGCCTGGACCAATAGTTGGCTACACACAGTCCCTGCCTCGCCTGGACCAATGGTTGACTACACAGTACCTGCCTCGCCTGGACCAATGGTTGACTACACAGTCACTGCCTCGCCTGGACCAATGGTTGACTACACAGTACCTGCCTCGCCTGGACCAATGGTTGACTACACAGTACCTGCCTCGCCTGGACCAATGGTTGACTACACAGTACCTGCCTCGCCTGGACCAATGGTTGACTACACAGTCCCTGCCTCGTCTGGACCAATGGTTGACTACTCACAGTCCCTGCCTCGCCTGGACCAATGGTTGACTACTCACAATCCCTGCCTCGCCTGGACCAATGGTTGACTACTCACAGTCCCTGCCTCGCCTGGACCAATGGTTGACTACACAGTCCCTGCCTCGCCTGGACCAATGGTTGACTACTCACAGTCCCTGCCTCGCCTGGACCAATGGTTGACTACACAGTCCCTGCCTCGCCTGGACCAATGGTTGACTACTCACAGTCCCTGCCTCGCCTGGACCAATGGTTGACTACACAGTACCTGCCTCGCCTGGACCAATGGTTGACTACACAGTCACTGCCTCGCCTGGACCAATGGTTGACTACACAGTACCTGCCTCGCCTGGACCAATGGTTGACTACACAGTCCCTGCCTCGCCTGGACCAATGGTTGACTACACAGTCCCTGCCTCGCCTGGACCAATGGTTGACTACTCACAGTCCCTGCCTCGCCTGGACCAATGGTTGACTACACAGTACCTGCCTCGCCTGGACCAATGGTTGACTACACAGTCACTGCCTCGCCTGGACCAATGGTTGACTACACAGTACCTGCCTCGCCTGGACCAATGGTTGACTACACAGTACCTGCCTCGCCTGGACCAATGGTTGACTACACAGTACCTGCCTCGCCTGGACCAATGGTTGACTACACAGTCCCTGCCTCGTCTGGACCAATGGTTGACTACTCACAGTCCCTGCCTCGCCTGGACCAATGGTTGACTACTCACAGTCCCTGCCTCGCCTGGACCAATGGTTGACTACTCACAGTCCCTGCCTCGCCTGGACCAATGGTTGACTACACAGTCCCTGCCTCGCCTGGACCAATGGTTGACTACTCACAGTCCCTGCCTCGCCTGGACCAATGGTTGACTACACAGTCCCTGCCTCGCCTGGACCAGTGGTTGACTACACAGTACCTGCCTCGCCTGGACCAATGGTTGACTACTCACAGTCCCTGCCTCGCCTGGACCAATGGTTGACTACTCACAGTCCCTGCCTCGCCTGGACCAGTGGTTGACTACACACAGTCCCTGCCTCGCCTGGACCAGTGGTTGACTACTCACAGTCCCTGCCTCGCCTGGACCAATGGTTGACTACACAGTCCCTGCCTCCCCTGGACCAATGGTTGACTACACAGTACCTGCCTCGCCTGGACCAATGGTTGACTACACACAGTACCTGCCTCGCCTGGACCAATGGTTGACTACACAGTCCCTGCCTCGCCTGGACCAATGGTTGACTACACAGTACCTGCCTCGCCTGGACCAATGGTTGACTACACAGTACCTGCCTCGCCTGGCCCAATGGTTGACTACACAGTACCTGCCTCGCCTGGACCAATGGTTGGCTACACAGTCATTGCCTCGCCTGGACCAATGGTTGACTACACAGTACCTGCCTCGCCTGGACCAATGGTTGACTACACAGTACCTGCCTCGCCTGGACCAATGGTTGACTACACAGTCCCTGCCTCGCCTGGACCAATGGTTGACTACACAGTCCCTGCCTCGCCTGGACCAATGGTTGACTACACAGTACCTGCCTCGCCTGGACCAATGGTTGACTACACAGTCACTGCCTCGCCTGGACCAATGGTTGGCTACACAGTCATTGCCTCGCCTGGACCAATGGTTGACTACACAGTACCTGCCTCGCCTGGACCAATGGTTGACTACACAGTACCTGCCTCGCCTGGAACAATGGTTGACTACACAGTACCTGCCTCGCCTGGACCAATGGTTGACTACACAGTACCTGCCTCGCCTGGACCAATGGTTGACTTCACAGTACCTGCCTCGCCTGGACCAATGGTTGACTACACAGTACCTGCCTCGCCTGGACCAATGGTTGACTACACAGTACCTGCCTCGCCTGGACCAATGGTTGACTACACAGTCCCTGCCTCGCCTGGACCAATGGTTGACTACACAGTACCTGCCTCGCCTGGACCAATGGTTGACTACACAGTACCTGCCTCGCCTGGACCAATGGTTGACTGCACAGTACCTGCCTCGCCTGGACCAATGGTTGACTACACAGTACCTGCCTCGCCTGGAACAATGGTTGACTACACAGTACCTGCCTCGCCTGGACCAATGGTTGACTACACAGTACCTGCCTCGCCTGGACCAATGGTTGACTACACAGTACCTGCCTCGCCTGGACCTTATTTAGTATACTTTATACTAAATTCTGCACTACTTTTGTGGGTACCCGACGGGGGTACCCACAACGTTAGGGGCCTGACAGCTGAGTGGACAGCGCTCGGTATTCCTAGTCCTAAGGTTCCGGGTTCGATCCCCGGTAGAGGCGGAAACAAATGGCAGAGTTTCTTTCACCCTCATACCCCTGTTCAACTAGCAGCAAAATAGGTATCTGGGCGCTGCTTCCTAGGATAGTGTGTAACAAAAAGGAGGCCTGGTCGAGGACCGGGCCGCGGGGATACTAAGCTCCGACATCATCTCAAGATAAACTCAAGAAGATAAGCTGGTGTAGAGTGGGCCCGAGGCACGGGAGGAGGTGGGCCTTGAAGTGTGGAGGGCTGGCCTCACCTCCGAGGTGGACCTTGAAGTGTGGAGGGCTGGCCTCACCTCCGAGGTGGACCTTGAAGTGTGGAGGGCTGGCCTCACCTCCGAGGTGGACCTTGAAGTGTGGAGGGCTGGCCTCGCCTCCGAGGTGGTCCTTGAAGTGTGGAGGGCTGGCCTCACCTCCGAGGTGGACCTTGAAGTGTGGAGGGCTGGCCTCACCTCCGAGGTGGGCCTTGAAGTGTGGAGGGCTGGCCTCACCTCCGTGACCAAACACTGTCATTAACTCGGGTTCGCCGCCGCTGTCACGGGGAATAAATTACTTTTATCTACGAAATTGAGGCTGGGATATGATGGTATATTCTCCCCTCCTCCACCTTCATCCCCCAACTCCAAACTCCCCTCCACCCTCCGCACCTCCACCCTACACCCCTCCGTACTCGCACCTGGCACCCCATCCCCCTGTACCTGCACCTACACACCCTAAACCTCCACCTAAATCCTACTGTGTAAGAGATTATAATCACTTAATCTACATCTCTTGCCCTCCGAGGAAGCAAGTTCACCCTCGAAGTGTCTCTCAGTGATTGTATCAAATTGTATGATACAGTGATTGTATCAAACTGGAGTGGTCGTCCACGTCACCGGGACTCCGGCTCTCAGCACTCGGACGACATCCCGGACACGGCCCTGCCTCGTCTGACAGATCACCGCTCACATCACGGCCTGTTAGGCATCAAAGCCTCACTCATCTATATTTATGGAGCCGGTGGCTTTGTTGGCCAGGCCCGGCCCGGTAGCTTGTGCATCTGCTTGAATGCATTTAAATATTGTGGTAGTTAAGTGCTGTGGGCTCATAACCTATTGGACTCTAATTCGAATCTCGTGCAAAGAGTGACGTTTGGGCCTGTTTGTGAACATCTCTGACTTCGGTTACATTTGGTACGGTCTGTGACCACAACCTGTTCTCGTTGTAACACGTCGCATTTTGATGTATAGTTTACCTAAGGTCAAAAACTATCTTATCCTGAGATGATTTCGGGGCTTTAGCGTCTCCGCGGCCCGGTCCTCGACCAGGCCTCTGTAACACGTGGAGGGTGTCTCGAATGTTCTTTCCTTCTTCTCCCCCTCTACCCGTATTCTTACTTTTTATTCTCTACAAGGGACTCCAAAACTTTTACTAAAGCCAACTCCACGCCACGTGGTCCTAAGACGATTGACCGACTTAGGATTCTACAACCCGTATGACGTGACCTAGGCTTCGAGCAAAACCCTAGAGTCGCCTCCGCCGCCACCACCAGACCAGTAACACTGAGCAATGATCGAGGTCTGGATCGATCATGCTAATTGATCAACCTTGGGGCTTGATCCCCACTATAACCGATACCCTTAAAGATCTTAAGTGTGGAATTAATTAAACGGGAATGATGACTTCCGATTTGGTGTTAGAATCGGCGCCCAATCCAACTCTACCTCGTGTGGACCACGTGACCAGGACAAGTTCACATAAATAGAACATACACATGGAAATAATAAAAATGCAAATTATTCACTAATTAATGTTCAGTTTTCTGTTCATAGGTCCTCTGGTTGGTTAAATTAGGGCACTTTAGGAGCTCCATGCTGAAGTTATAATGCTCCTCGCAGTATCATAATAACTATGCTGAACATTTTTAAGACGAATTGTTCCTGCTGTCTTTTCCATATCTGGAAGACTTTTTCAATCACTTGAATGACCCCAATTTGTCCATGCAAGGTTCAAAAGCTAATAATCTAATGTGTACAGAGAGGGTAGAAGCCCTCAGTAAGATCTCCCTCTGGAAGCCTGGAGTCCCAGGACGGACGGTAGCAAGGGTTCCAGTCTTGGGTGGGAAGGTGAGGGGGGTATTAGATTGATGATTGATGATTGATTGATGAAGATTAAGCCATCCAAAAGGTGGCACGGGCATGAATAGCCCATAAGTGGTGGCCCTTTTGAGCCATTACCAGTATCGAGGGATGATACTGGAGATCTGTGGAGGTGCGACTGCACCCTGCGTGACGGGAGATGTCTCCCGTGGGGGTATTAGTCTCTTGCTTGGATAAAATATTGTTACTCACCTCTCGCACCTACGGGCTCACCATAGCCCGTGCTACTTGGAACTTTGTTCCAGGTAGCGAATCTTTAACAACAACAACTCTCGCACCTTGAGACCACTATCACAGTACCTTCCCTACGATCATATATCCTTAATGGATTCACCAGCCCTTCCTGGCAGGTGAGTGATGATGACAACTCGAAGGAGGAGCTCCTCGATCTGCAGATGAACCAAGGTTGTCAGACGTACACGTGCCCTACCGCTGTCTGACTTCTGTTGTAAGAGGTTGGTAGCGCACCCTGGAACTGTGAAACCAGTGCTGGAAGTTATTATTACCTGTTCAATGACCTATTTGTATGAGAAGGTATTCTTCACTATGCTGGAGATCAAAACAACACCCTGCAACTGTCTTCAAGATGAGCAGTCCATGCCATAAGGATGGCTCTCGCCACCTCTAAGCCTTCATTCGAGAAACGTGTAGCACACAAGCAACAGCAAGTTGCAGTGATGAGTGCCCGTTAAAATACCTCCGTTTTCTATGTTTGATGCAATTTATTCATGCTCAACTTTATCAATATTCGTTTTTTATATCGATATTGTTTAGTGTTATCATCTTTAATGCAACATTTTTGGAGACTTAGCAAAATAAATTGTTAAGGAGTCTTTCTTTTAAGTTTATTCCTTATATTAGTGCAGCATAATATACCCCGAGACCCGGGGTCTCGTAGCCTGGTGGATAGCGCGCAGGACTCGTAATTCTGTGGCGCGGGTTCGATTCCCGCACGAGGCAGAAACAGATGGGCAAAGTTTCTTTCACCCTGAATGCCCCTGTTACCTAGCAGTAAATAGGTACCTGGGTGTTAGTCAGCTGTCACGGGCTGCTTCCTGTGGGTGGAGGCCTGGTCGAGGACCGGGCCGCGGGGACACTAAAGCCCCGAAATCATCTCAAGATAACCTCAAGATACGACATCCCAGCACTATGGTCAGTGCTGGGATGGTCAGGTCATCCCAGGTGGTCAGTGACACCTGCAGGGATGGGAGGGAGGCTGAGGTCGGAAATGGTTAAGCAACGCTGGTCCAGGACCCCAGAGGGAGGTATAGATATGCACAACACAACTACCAGTCCCCGACAATGGGAGTCATACAGAAGTAGCCAAGGTAGAGAGGCTCGTCAGACGGGTAGAGAGCATACGTGACGTCACAGCTGGACAGAGAAGAGTAACACCGTCGGTAACCTGACTGTGACACAGAATCATTGTTGCTATTATGTAGGTCATGAATACATGGCCTAAGTGACGCTCGCCAGAGGGAAACAGTCTGAATGACAGACTAGGCCTGCCATCAACTGAAGGCCCTTGCATGAAAATTCCTAGAAAAATATAAATTATTATAACCTTCGGTCTCTGTCGCGATCTGATGGTGATTTAACTCAGGTAACCGACGCATTATACAAACTGTCCCTCGTAATTGTTATAATATCTAGGTATTCCTGATTCAGTTCACCCAGATCGAAGTGGTGCTTAGCTCGACCGTGTCTTAGAGATGACCTTGTCCCTGCAGGTCCACAGATGGTTGATGGTATCCACACTCACGAGATGACGACAGATTACATCTACATTGACCTGTTGATTATTCACAACACCTACAGACTCGTTAGATAGAGATGATTAAGAGAGAGAGAGCGCGGCCATCCACCCACCTGACAGCACAAGCGAGTAGATGAGGTAAGCGTTGAAGGCGCACCGCTCAGCCATCGACCCGGAGACTATGGTGGCGGCTGTGGCAGCGAACACGAACTGGAAGAACCAAAAGGCCAGGTGCTCGTCCGACAGGCCGTACGACGCCCAATAAGCCGTGCCACAGAAGCTGTTCCCTTCGCCGAATGCCAGCGGGAACCCCACAAGCCAGTACGATATGCCACCAATGACGGAGTTGATGCAAGTAACGGGTTAGCGCCATGACGGAATGAGGGTTGATATCGGTAAAGTTGACAAGGGTGGTACTGGACAGTGGGGCAGATACTGGGAGGGTGTGAATGAGGCAGTACCAGTAGTAGTGCTCACACTGGGAGTAGAGGGGATGGTTTGATGCGCATACTGGTACTAGTCGCATCAAGGGGTTAATGCGACTAGTAATTGGATCATTACCGGTAGGGTTATCCCAGTACTAGCAGAAGGTCAGGTACAAAACAATCAGTGATCACATTTGGCTGGTTATTGTAAAGACTTAATTCATTATTAGGTCAATGCATTACTCTGAAAAACAAATCCAGTATCATTAAGTTTTCAACAACTCGACATAATGTTTCTGAATGATTGAATGCCAGAGTTGTGAGAGGAGGCGGAAGGTGGTATATCAGACAACATGACAGAGAGATGGTCAGGTTGTTACACAGCGTAACATGCTATACTCTTGCAGCACCAATAGACACGCAGCCACTGTCAACGTTTATGACGCATAACATAACATCAGGTTTCAAGAGGGCGACATAACCCACAAGGCCCAAGAGCAGGAACTTTAGGAGAAGTGGCAGGGGAGAGACAGACAGACAGACAGACAGACAGACAGACAGACAGACAGACAGACAGACAGACAGACAGACAGACAGACAGACAGACAGACAGAGACACAGAGAGACAGAGAGTGAGAGAGATGCAGTTTTGTGAAGGAAGGCTCAGATAGGATATCAGGCTGTTGATGTTGTTTTATACATAGACACTCTGGAGTAAAACTTCCCGTACGGCCCAGGCTATGGTCAGCCCTTCAAATTCAAATTTTTATTCAGGAAATGTACATACATAGATGATTTACAAATAATGTTGGATTTATAGCTAGAGCTAGTACATTGCTGATATCAGAGAAGATAAACAATGAAATCACAAGAACGTGATGTATCTCAGAGAAAATAGTGAAACCGTATAATGGAGTCTTAATTAACACGGGTTCGATCCCATATTTCAGCTTCGATATTTTTCTCACCAGAGAAAAGGTTTGAAATATATACGTTGATAACTGAGAGAGAGATACGAAGGTGTGTAACTGGTAACTTACAGACATCGAGCATGTTCTTAATAAGAATGTTGGTGGTGTTCTTGGACCTTACCGCGCCTGCTTCAAGGAACGCGAACCCGGCCTGCAGAACTGGAAGAAGCAAAAATAGAAATATAACAATAAAATAAACACGTCCTGACCTCCCTTATTCTCTAGCTTTCCCACCGTCGTCTGCCCCTGACCTTTGCCCCCCTTGACCTTCCCTTCCCCCTGACCCTTCCTCCCTTCCCCTGCTCCCTCACTCTTCCCTCCCTGCTCCCTAAGGAACTATCAATACCACTTGTAATATAAACTCTCCTTGGTGGGTTAGGACCAGTATATATATGCCCTTAAGTGTTACTTTCCTGAGCGCTGTAGATATCACTCGGCAAGTGTAACACTGTTATATTCCACGGAAATTATACATTTGTACAACTTAGCGGCGGGTTTGTCAAGCTGGGTGACCGGTTTTTACAGCTGGGTGACCGGTTTTTACAGCTGGGTGACTGGCTTTTACAGCTGGGTGACTGGCTTTTACAGCTGGGTGACTGGTTTTTACAGCTGGGTGACCGGCTTTTACAGCTGGGTGACTGGCTTTTACAGCTGGGTGACTGGCTTTTACAGCTGGGTGACCGGCTTTTACAGCTGGGTGACCGGATTTTACAGCTGGGTGACTGGCTTTTACAGCTGGGTGACTGGCTTTTACAGCTGGGTGACTGGCTTTTACAGCTGGGTGACTCTAAACACCGACGTGAGAGATACAAGCTAAATCCTCCTCCATCATTTAAAAGGTATGAGGACCTATCATGCCTCTCGTATCAAGAGAGGGACATCTTTCACTGTCTAGTGTCACTTCACTGTCCAGTGACACTTCACTGTCCATGACAGATGACAGGCTCAGTACACAGGACACACCTGGAAGTCATCGATGTGGAGCAGAGTACAGGGATGTACGGGATATTTACGGCTTCAAGGAGTGTACACTAAGTGTATTGTATGGTGCAGGTCGGACACCCAAGGGTAGACACTGTGGCCGAGGACCTTCCTGTGTGTGGGGGGTGTACCCAGTGATCAACACTGCTTCATCAGTCCAGCTGAGTGTTGCTGATCTTCCTGAGTTATTGACCCACTCATGTACGCATCATGGCACTCACCCACACGCACACGCAACACTAGCATTATATATACACACACACACACACACACACACACACACACACACACACACACACACACACACACACACACACACACACACACACACACACACACACACACACACACACATTCAAATGCATTCCATTTGGTTGACAAATGGAATGCATTAGGAAGTGATGTGGTGGAGGCTGACTCCATACACAGTTTCAAGTGTAGATATGATAGAGCCCAATAGGCTCAGGAATCTGTACACCAGTTGATTGACGGTTGAGAGGCGGGACCAAAGAACCAGAGCTCAACCCCCGCAAACACAACTAGGTGAGTACAACTAGGTGAGTACACACACACACACACACCAGGGCGCTGGTGACTGAGTGGACAGCACGCTGGATACGTAGTCATGTGTTCCGGGGTTCGATTCCCGACGCCGGCTGAAACAAAAATGGCTAGTTTCTTTCACCGTGATGCCCCCCTGTTACCTAGCATTAAATAGGTACTTGGGAGTTAGACAGCTGTTACGGGCTGCTTCCTGGGGGTGAGTTTGAACAAAAAATAGTTAGTAGTAGTTAGTAACAGTTGATTGATTGACAGTTGAGAGGCGGGCCGAAAGAGCCAAAGCTCAACCCCCGCAAGCACAACTAGGTGAGTACACACGCACATGAACACACTGTAATCCGTCATCGTCAGGCGTCAAAATGATTGATTAACAAATGGGTCAACTCTGAAGTAATTCTGACTACGTGAAAAAAAATTAATATTGCTTTATAAAAATTTTCAGTCTTTTTCTCAGATGTGACAATTTTTGTTTTGTTTTTTAACTTAAATTTTAATAACAATCTGAATGCAATTTACATCGCTATCATGTACCAGATTCATGCAACAGAAACCTCTCACAATATTTACATAAAGTTTTCATATTCTGAAACACAAACAGCATTTATTTAAATTAAATTTGAGTTTTATTAAATACTCAAACCTCCCAGAAAAGGGGATGATATTATGCAGCATTTATCTAGACAGAGATTTTAAGACAGTATATACAAGTTTTCTAAATGATCCCGTAAAACATTAAAAAAAAAAAATGGTTGGTACACAACATATGGAGACGCAAATTTTGTGTAAATTTTCAGATATATAAATTTGGATTTGTTAGTAAGTTATAGATTATTAGGCGGCAAGACCCCTGAGTTATAATAATTAAGATATTTCATTGGGAACTTAAGCAAACAGAGAATCGCTCGTGTAGTCTAATTCCTTATCCTTCGCGATGTGTTATTAAATAAGTAATCATAACAATACCTTAACGAGAGGATGCCATGCTTTATATCACATTTTAATTAGCATAATACGAATGAATTACAATTGTGTCATTTACATAGACAATGCCCTGAATACATAGAATAAAAATCGGGAAATATATGGCAGTTTTGGCAGCCAAGTTCCGGAGTTCACTTGAATTGACTAAATAATAATCAAACTTGTTGTTTCTGGTAAAGTTAATGAAAATTAAATTTCAATTTCTTTATTATGCACCCCATACCCATCCCGTGGACGGTGGTGTAAAGGGTTACAGAGGTACATAATCGGTTCAGGAACTGAACCCTCTAGTTCGTTTAGCTAGACAAATAACAATCTTTTGACGCTAGTTACAAAATTATTAATGTTGTATATACATGTACACATATTGGCCCCTTTATTTGCAAACAAGTTTTATGTATTTTGAGCCTTACAGAAGGAACGTCAGAATGTACCAGTATCTGTAGCGGACATATTGAATTTAGACAAACCGGAAAAAAAATTATATTGCAAAAACAAACTAAACTAACCTAACCGCTCTCACGCAACCCACACAACTCCCGGAAACCTATTTACTTGCTAGGTGAACAGCGGCATTAGGTGAAAAAAACGTGCCAAACCATTTCTGTCCCGCCCGGGATTCGAACCCAGAATTCCCGATTGTGAGTCGGGAACGAATCCCGCTGCAAGCAACTGAAAGCTCAATTTCTTGCAAAATAGATAGTAGGAATATCATAACGTAAATTACATATTACATAACACAACTATTTTGAATTGATACAGTCTCAGATAGCAACAGCATAGATAATATCCATTTTTTTTATTTGTTTATTTACTTTTTTTTTTTGAGATATATACAAGAGTTGTTACATTCTTGTACAGCCACTAGTACGCGTAGCGTTTCGGGCAGGTCCCTGTTACACCGCGCCGCGAAGAACCATTGTTACAACCAAGTACACATTTTACTGTTGAGTTAAACAGAGGCTACAGTTAAGGATTTGCGCCCAGTAAATCCTCCCCGGCCAGCAGGATACGAACCCATGACAAAGGGCTCGCAAGACGCCAGGCGAGTGTCTTACCACTACACCACGGAGATTCGACACGAACAAAATAGGTAAAGCTGTACAGTATATAACAAACCTGTAACTGAACTAGACAATGGACTCCTATTCTCTATTGTTAAGGAAACAGTACTTCAAAGGGAAGAAAGCACTAATATTAATTATGAGTTATGATCGGTTAAGAATTGAGAACTGTATGTACACGAACACAAAACATTATATATATATATATATATATATATATATATATATATATATATATATATATATATATATATATATATATATATATATATATATATGTCGTACCTAGTAGCCAGAACTCACTTCTCAGCCTACTATTCAAGGCCCGATTTGCCTAATAAGCCAAGTTTTCCTGAATTAATATATTTACTATAATTTTTTTCTTATGAAATGATAAAGCAACCCTTTTCTCTATGTATGAGGTCAATTTTTTTTTATTGGAGTTAAAATTAACGTAGATATATGACCGAACCTAACCAACCCTACCTAACCTAACCTAACCTATATTTATAGGTAAGGTTAGGTTAGGTAGCCAAAAAAAGCTAGGTTAGGTTAGGTTAGGTAGGTTAGGTAGACGAAAAAACATTAATTCATGAAAACTTGGCTTATTAGGCAAATCGGGCCTTGAATAGTAGGCTGAGAAGTGCGTTCTGGCTATTAGGTACGACATATATATATATATATATATGTCGTACATATATATATATATATATATATGTACGACATATATATATATATATATATATGTATATATATATATATATATATATATATATATATATATATATATATATATATATATATATATATATGTCGTACCTAGTAGCCAGAACTCACTTCTCAGCCTACTATGCGAGGCCTGATTTGCCTAATAAGCCTAGTTTTACTGAATTAATATATTTTCTCTAATTTTTTTCTTATGAAATGATAAAGCTACCCATTTCATTATGTATGAGATCAATTTTTTTTTATTGGAGTTAAAATTAACGTAGATATTAGGCAAATCAGGCCTTGCATATTAGGCTGAGAAGTGAGTTCTGGCTACTAGGTACGACATATATATATATATATATATATATATATATATATATATATATATATATATATATATATATATATATATATATATATATATATATATATATATATGTCGTACCTAGTAGCCAGAACTCACTTCTCATATATATATATATATATATGTATATATATATATATATATATATATATATATATATATAAAAAATATATATATATATATATATATATATATATATATATATATATATTTTTTTTTTTTTTTTTTTTTTTTTTTTTTTTTTTTTTTTTTTTTTTTTTTTTTTTTTTTTTTTTTTTTTTTTTTTTTTTTTTTTTTTTTTTTTTTTTGAAAGTAAAAGGGAAGGGAGTACCACCTCTGGCTGGAAGAAGGGGGACCCATAGCCTCGGAGGAAACCACACATAACGCATTGGAGGGAATGTGGGTCCCCTCCAATACAGTTTCTGTGTGCTTTTCTCCTACCACCCCCTTCCCTTTTTTTTTTTTTTTTTTTTTCCTTTATTGTGTATTTAAAGGTTACAAAACATACAAGACAAATGCCTAAAGGTTATGGATCTCTTGAAGCTCCTCGGCTTCTGGACAGGAACCGAGGACGCAGCAAGCATTTCCCCTCTGGATCGCCACACTGAGACGCTGAAATAAAAAACTGGAAGCCCTTGGGTCTCTGGTGACGTCAATGAGCTTGGACCCCAATTCCTTGAGAAATCCCAAGGCACTCTTGCCCCAGGGGCCATGCGTCTCAGACGCTATGGGAACAAAGAGGTATTGACCTTCCAGTCGCCTGTACTTGAGTGATTTTGCTGTTTCCCTGTGGTTGGCCGCCCCACCTGCTTGATCAGCTCCGAAGTGTACATAGGTGTCAGCCAGGGTGGATACACATGTGTAGTCCCACACCAACTGTCTACCCTCCTTCCATGAGTATATGGTGATGCCATCAGGGCGAAGTGCTGGGAAATCTGGGTTTTGGACCCCTAGGATGCGAGGTTCTCTCTCCGCTGGGCACCCAGCTGAGACGAGGCTTCTCTTGATGATGTCATTGACCTCGTTGTGTCTTGCATGCCAGCCCTTTGTGCTTCCGCAATGCAACCCATGCAGTCCGTATTGGTCTGCTTCCACCCTGTTGCAAATACACTTGTATTCAGTGTGAATTGGGGCACCAAGGCGGAGGGCCACTGCTACACGAAGGGATTCTGGATCTAGGCGCGTGCCCATTGCAGACATGGGTACTGCCAGGAGGAAGTCTCCTGCATGGGGGGCACGCACTGCTCTGAGGCGGGCTTTCTCCTTGTCTGATGTTGCGACGCTTAGCATGGCATCAGCTACTTTTTCCACTAGAGGGTGGTCCCAGCCGGACTGTTTGTGTTGTTTTGTTGGCTCTATAATGGTTGCTGGGGCTGCAAGAACATTCCACTGATTTGAACATTCAGTGAAAGCAGGATCGTGTATTCCTGCTGAATCTCTCAGGGTTGCAGGTAAAATATCTCTGACGAGGTCGTGCGATGCATGAGAGGAGGAAAGGAAGGCTGGTAGAGCAATTTGGGAGGCTGTGCGGACACCAAGGCCGCCGAGTCTTACAGGAAGGGTTGCTTGCTCCCACTGAGAGTCGTCCAATGGCAGGTTCAGGACTTTCACCAGCATGGACCTCAGAAGGGTGTCATACACATTTAACTTAGGGCTGCTGTAGGATGGAGAACATCTCAGAAAGTAGGTCAACTTAGGGAGAGACAGGCATCTTGTAAGGAGAAAGAGAGCATCATGGGCATCGATCTTGTCAATACTGTCCTGCATTCTCTTTAGGTCAGTGATTTTTGCAGCCAGGACCTCCTCGATTGCTCGTAGGCCAATGGGGGCACCCAGGAGAGTGCAGTCCGGTGGCTCGACAACGAGAATGTCTGGAAGAGCATTTTGTATTTGCCCAGTGATGTCTGGGTTGCGGGAGATTATTTCACATTTGGATGCATTAAGAATATATATATATATATATATATATATATATATATATATATATATATATATATATATTATTGCATTAAATAATAAGGTCAGTGTCAGAGTAGTTAACGGATGGAATGCATTAGGCAGTGATGTGGTAGAGGCTGACTCCATACACAGTTTCAAATGTAGATATGATAGAGCCCAGTAGGCTCAGGAACCTGTACATCAGTTGATTGACAGTTGAGAGGCGGGACCAAAGAGCCAGAGTTCAATCCCTGCAAGCACAACTAGGTGAGTACACCAATGTGCTGCTGCCCTATTCTATATGAAAGATTACACATTGTAAATAAAAAAACTAACTATAAGTTCATCTAATGTTCCCATTTCGCAGGATGGTTAGTCATACATGGAATCATGGGAGAAAATTCCTGCTTCAATACAAAAATAAATTAACTTTGACTAAACAATAAATTTCTGATTTTCATAAGAGCTAAGCACTAAATCATGTATATATTATATTATATTAAAAAAAAAAACATTATTTTAGAGGAATCTTATAGAAACTGGTTTCAGAACTGGTGGGTCTAGAACGAAGAGGTTATCTGAGGGTCTGTTAATAGCCTATACACAGCGTCGAGGGAACTACTATTGTGTTGGTTGTTAAGGAGAGACAAGCAGGATGTTGAATATAATAGTCTTTCCGTCGACTCGAGACCTTGGTTTTTAATTAATTAATACCTGTGTCATTTGCCGGGTATTTAGTATAAAGTAATCCTCGTATAACTATACTGAGAATGTGCAGCTCCAGCTTGTAAATTCCAAAGTAAAGTTCACAAGTGACAAAGTAAAAAGTAAATTAAAAAAGATAATAAATGGGACGTTTGTTTTATTCGTTTACGGAGGTTACGTGAGGACACGAATGGCCCTACCAATTGAAATTGAAATAAGTTTATTGAGGTAAAATACACACAAAGGGATGAGGTCGCTCAAGCTATTCTCACCCCGTTCAGTACATCGTGTTAATACATACATAGACGCACATCTTAAGCAATAAACATATTACCAAACATTCTGAGACATAAACATATACATTTCCTCCTTTACACAAGTAGTATGGAATCAGACGTACACATAAATACTTTTATGACCTAGGTATACTGCCCTGCCAATTGTGTGATTAGACCAGCCCATCTTCCTAAGAGTAAGTACTTATAGTAATTATGTGGTTGATGGCACAATAATGTCGTGATGGATCACCAGAAAGTAGACTTTTGTATGACTAAATTTGGAGAAGTCGTTAAAGTTGTTATAACTATGTTGCTAATAAAACCTAACTTAGCCTAATCATCCTAGGCCTAATACATGCTATCTTAAGCTTCATACAGTACATATATGTGCTATACTAGGCCTGGGGATATTTAAGTTTGGTTCTTTAGCTTTCTTTTTCGAATTCTACAAAAATTAATGCAAAAAGTAGCATACTGAGCTTCATTACTTCATATTGATATGATCGCCACATAGTTACAAAAAGTTCTATTAAAACAGGAGGATGAATTGTATTAGGAATGTCTTAGTATTTTTCTATATTAGTATTGGTGTTGTCCGTAGGCTTCACAAATCTTTCCGGCGTTGTTTAATAATCAGTAAACAAAAAATATTGACCGTGGTGGACCAGCTGGCCAGGCGGGTGCTAAATAACGAGGGTAGAAATAGTTCCCGCCCAAAAATGTGTTTACAAGAGTGACTACACGGTTTTTGCCATTATTGATTATGGATTTCTTTGGCGTCGATATGAGCTAGCGGATTGGAAACGGCAAAACTCTTCGGTGTTCATTCGTCTATGGGAAGCCTTAACCAATGTCAAATTCAAGGATGGATCGAAAATTTTCTGCAAATTGAATTCTAAATCTCTCACTGTATAAACAAACCATATAAACATCAGCTAGAAAAAGACAGACTTTGGTACTTACGGAAAATGAAGATACCAAACACAATGAGGAAGAGCATGTCCAGGTTCTTCTTCAGTAGAGCCACTTCCAGGGATTCTAACGGTGCGGGCGATGCCAACGGGGCAGCGAGCAACGGTGGCGTTGGCATCGAACCATTGTGGGTGCTCTGTAAGCCTGGCGCCTCATACAAGGTCATCACAAGCTCTGACTCCCTCGTTCCAGGTGTCTACAACAGGCAGCACCGCTCTGTTCTAATTTATAGCGTCGTAAAGTTACAGCTGGTTCTAAAGGGATGTAAGTTGACAAGTTGGTCGTAAGTTCCACTTGACTCTAAAGAATTGTAAGTTCCAGCTGGTCTAAAAGTGTCGCTGTTACGGACCCGAATCCAGCGTCCGAGCACGGAGCAGTGACGACCGCGCCATCTGTGGGTCAGCTCCCGAAACCCCCTCCAAATGGATGACGACACCTGGTGAGGACGAAGTGTACTGGCCACAAGGGCCAGTTTCCAGTCCTGTTCAGCTCACAACACCGCCGCTGCTGACCTCTGGTGAGGTGGTGCTCAGACGACAACGCCATCTATGGAGTGGATACGTCGGGCGTTTGTGTCTGAGCCTGTAAGTGAGGTGCTTTAGTGTGTCCCTGTTTTTGATGACGTGTCTGCTTACAGAGTCGACCTGGGACTGCTGTAAGGGAAGTTGAGCCAGTCTACCCAAGGCGGCCGTCCCCATACCAAGTGCTTTGCTGCAGCAGCTGTGAGTCGCCTCCCGGAGGAACACTGTGGTGGTACCCTGCCAGTGAAGTGGCAGTTGAAGGATTGTCGTACCTGGGACCGACTGGTGGAGACGATTGACCACTGGGGTATTGTGGACAGGAGAGTGATCTGTGGTATCACACGAGGCTCCTGACTAGGGCGCTACCCTAGTATCGCTCGTGGAGTGGCCTGACCAGCGTTGCTGATCCGGAACCTGCCAGCAGTCTGCTGGACTTGTGGTTGACGGCCTCCACGGTGGTGCCCCCAGTGGAACTGTGTTTTGGCTGGCCTGTGGCCGGGGTAGACTCAGCTTTTCGAAGGATTCGTCGAGAGGCCACGAGAGCACCGAGAGCTTGGCACCGAGAGGATCCAGAGTCTTCAGGAGAAGACGACCGTGTAGATAATTCCCCTGTGCAGTGTTATTACCCCTCCCCCTGTGTAACTTTTTATATATTATTTGTTGGTGAAGGTATTAATTATAATCTTAAGTTTTTGCCTTTCTTTCCCTTCCCCTTTTAGTTTACTTGCGTTACTGATCACATCCCTTGAAAGCCACTACTGGCTTGGGGCCGGATACCCTTCCTCTAACGATATCAGAGTACGAACCCAGTTGCGACCCGAGAGGGCCGTAACAGTCGCGTTTCAAGTAATTAAACTGTGATAAGTTTAGCTACTAAAACGCCAAAAGTTTCTGTTGGTCGAGTCGCATGGTCGTGTTCGCAGCAGTATGTCACAAGAGTTAACAAAATAAAAGCCTCTGATAAACTTAACGCACAACACAATTATTCGCACGCAGCCATGTGATGCAATTTCTACAAAACGTCGCGATGAGCGACTTTTCATCAATTTGATTAGGCTTTAGCTGACTACAGCCTCTCTCGATAAATATCGAGTCGCAACAATTAAATTTATAATATCGCAAAAAAATAAATCGCATGGAAAGTATTCAGACGCAATGCAGAGGCAAGACCTTCTCCAGTAAGACCCTGTGACAGACTACCTGTTGGACCCCCCCCATTCAGGTTCCAGACTCCTGGAGGCAACAGAGTCCTTCACATGCGATGATTGGTGGGCTTTGCAGATTACGTCAGAGTCACGTCACGGTGTGGGCGTGACAAGCCAGTGATTGAAACGCTAAAAAATGGATTTGTCAATTGGGGGGGTTATATAAGTACACGTTATAAGTCACAAGGCAAGGAATTTTGAGTTAGAGTTTCCGGGGAATTTTTATGTGAGTTGTCCTTCGCACGCCATGCATCCCTACTGAACCTAATAACTGCAGCTCAGCCTCCTAAAATAAAAGTACTTATAGTAACGATGTGGCTGATCGTGCAAAGATTGACGTAGTGGACCAATAGAAAGTAGACTTTTTGTATTATTCCATTTATGCAAACCTGAAAAATTTATCTGTTTATATTCCTAATGAAGCCTAGCATAATCTAAGCATTCTAGGCCTAATACACGCTATATTAGGCATAATATAGTACATATATGTGCTATAATAGGCCTAGAAATATTTAAGTTTGGATTTGAGCTTTATTTTTTTCCGGGCTATAATATGAATAGTACAAAATTCTACTTTGTATTTGTCCATCACGTCGATATTTTAACGATCAGTTACAAAGTTACAAAAAGTATTATTATATCCGGAGAATGAGTTGAATTCTTGCTATGATTAGGTGTGCTATACTAAAAATGATATAACATTATCAAATATTGAACTATGGAGAGTTAATTTTTCAACTTCCCTCGAAAGTGAAGATAACAATAAGAGATAATAAGAAGATGCGTGTTAGAATTATTAATCTTACCCTTCCGGTCATATTCAACATCATATGTTTCCAAGGAAGACTGCTACCAATATATATATATATATATATAAGAATACAAGAGATACAGAGACAAACAGACAGAGAATCAAACAGAGCGAGAGAGATAGATATATGTGAGTCTCTTGTTTGAAGTGTTTTTTTCCACCGGTACACATAAGTGATTTTCAATCACAAATTGCAAGTTGCAAGTCTTAACAATACGTATTGTGTATCTTACAGAGCACAAAGGACGAGGCTGGCACTGTTGCTGCCACGGGTGGTGAGGCAACACTGGTGACCCTGCCACGGGAGGTGAGGCAACACTGGTGTTGCTGCCACGGGTGGTGAGGCAACACTGGTGACCCTGCCACGGGTGGTGAGGCAACACTGGTGACCCTGCCACGGGGGGTGAGGCAACTCTGGTGACCCTGCCACGGGAGGTGAGGCAACACTGGTGTTGCTGCCACGGGTGGTGAGGCAACACTGGTGACCCTGCCACGGGGGGGTGAGGCAACACTGGTGACCCTGCCACGGGTGGTGAGGCAACACTGGTGACCCTGCCACGGGGGGTGAGGCAACACTGGTGACCCAGCCACGGGGGGTGAGGCAACACTGGTGTTGCTGCCACGGGTGGTGAGGCAACACTGGTGACCCTGCCACGGGTGGTGAGGCAACACTGGTGACCCTGCCACGGGGGGTGAGGCAACACTGGTGACCCTGCCACGGGAGGTGAGGCAACACTGGTGACCCTGCCACGGGTGGTGAGGCAACACTGGTGTGAGACCTACCAGTGTAAATTGTCCGGAGAGTCATTTGACTGGTGAGTCACTAGACTGGTGAGTCACTAGACTGGTGAGTCACTAGACTGGTGAGTCACTTGACTGGTGAGTCACTTGACTGATGAGTCACTTGACTGGTGAGTTACTTGACTGATGAGTAACTTGACTGATGAGTAACTTGACTGATGAGTTACTTGTCTGATGAGTCACTTGACTGAAGAGTCACTAGACTGGTGAGTTACTTGACTGATGAGTAACTTGACTGATGAGTTACTTGACTGGTGAGTCACTTGACTGAAGAGTCACTAGACTGGTGAGTAACTTGACTGATGAGTCACTTGACTGGTGAGTCACTAGACTGGAGAGTCAATAGACTGATGAGTTACTTGACTGGTGAGTCAATAGACTGATGAGTCACTTGACTGGTGAGTCACTTGACTGGGGAGTCACTAGACTGGTGAGTCACTTGAGCGATGAGTCACTTGACTGATGAATCACTTGACTGGTGAGTCACTAGACTGGAGAGTCAATAGACTGATGAGTTACTTGACTGGTGAGTCAATAGACTGATGAGTCACTTGACTGGCGAGTCACTTGACTGGGGAGTCACTAGACTGGTGAGTCACTTGACTGATGAGTCACTTGACTGATGAATCACTTGACTGGTGAGTCACTAGACTGGAGAGTCAATAGACTGATGAGTTACTTGACTGGTGAGTCAATAGACTGATGAGTCACTTGACTGGTGAGTCACTTGACTGGTGAGTCACTAGACTGGAGAGTCAATAGACTGATGAGTTACTTGACTGGTGAGTCAATAGACTGATGAGTCACTTGACTGGTGAGTTACTTGACTGATGAGTCACTTGACTGATGAGTAACTTGACTGATGAGTAACTTGACTGATGAGTTACTTGACTGATGAGTCACTTGACTGAAGAGTCACTAGACTGGTGAGTTACTTGACTGGTGAGTCACTTGACTGATGAGTCACTTGACTGGTGAGTCACTAGACTGGAGAGTCAATAGACTGATGAGTTACTTGACTGGTGAGTCAATAGACTGATGAGTCACTTGACTGGTGAGTTACTTGACTGGTGAGTTACTTGACTGATGAGTCACTTGACTGATGAGTCACTTGACTGATGAGTAACTTGACTGAAGACTCACTAGAGTGGAGAGTCACTTGACAGACAAACTACAGTTATATCCATCGATCAAGGAACTAGATTATGCAATAGACGAGACCATTCAGAAACTGACATGGAAATCTGTGCGGAATTGAGTGCCAGTTCGCACCCACTAAGGGATTACGGAATTTTTTTCCAACATCGCTTACAGGATGGGTGTTGGGTTGATGGTTTACCTGTGAGGCCGCTAATACTTTGGCAGCCTCGACGAGGACAGGAAGCCGGCGGGTTGTCAAAGATTCACAACCCCCCCCTTTCCCTCCCTTTACCCTGATGATCTTTTCAGGTTGTATTTAAAAATTTTACAGTTTTGGCATTTGCACCTTCGGAGGGTAGGCGGTTCCTTATTGTGTACCCTCTTTACCCATTACGTTTTCACAACATATAATTTAACATGTGTGTGTGTATGTGTGTGTATGTGTGTGTGTGTGTGATTACCTAAGTATAATTAAACACACACACACACACAGTGGTAGATGTGGATTTATAAAGAGCAGGAAGGCTCCAATAGGACAGAGTGGAATGATAAGGACAAAGCAGCAAGTGAATGAAATACTGAAGGCACTAGAGATGGAAGGGGCCGAGCATAGCATTGAGAAGGTTTTCAGGCTAGGCTGGTATAACAAAGACCGAGACCGTGTGTTAAAGATAGTGTTTGCAAACCAAAACACAATGGAGAAGATTCTAACAAGGAAGAGTCAACTGCAATATGTGGGAGAATTAAAAAGAAGTATTCCTCCAGAGGGACATAATGAGGGAGGAGAAAGCCATGGCGGCAGAAGCAAGGAAGAAGCGCAGGGCAAAAGGCAAAAACCAGGAAATCACAGCTCCCATCACAACTTCCCCAGAGGTGAGGGGGGGGGGGGGAAGGGAACCCACAACCAGCTACCCAGTAACACCAGAGGGGAGGGCAACCACACCACCCTCCTCTGCATAGAGAACCCCCCTGCCCCAAACCCTCCCTGCCCCCACTCAAATGCTCACCCAAATCTCCCTCCCCCCACACCCCATGCCCACCCTGCTACCCCTCCCCTCCTCCCACCAGTTCCCCCCTCCCCCCTTTTCCTTCCAGTCCTCCCTCCTCCTTCATCTCATACTCTCCCTGTCCCCCTTTCACTTGACCCCCCACCCCTCACCCCAGTATCCTCTGAGACCCTGTTATCCACCTCACAAAAATCCACACCCATGGAACAGCTTCCCCCACCAGCAGAACACTCACCAAGGAGGAGACATGAGAAGGAACAGACGAAAGCGAGCCTCAAGGCAATGTAACTAACATAGATGGAATTACAAATAACACAAATGAACTTGGAGATTTAATCAAATCTAGCTTGGGATATGCTAGGTCAGGTTAGGTATGGCTGTGTAAGGTAAGATGGAATAGGTGAAAACTTGGGTGAAATGAACTTTGGCCATACTAAGATACAAAACATTTGGGTATATTCGGTGGAAATTGGCTTAAATTAGGTTAAATTTAGATGGGAAAGGCATAAATTTTTGCCAACTATAAGCAAATCTGACTTTGGATATGCCAGGAGAAGCTGGGTAGGGTTGCCTAGGGCAGGTTGGAATAGATGAAAACTCAGCTAAAATGAGCTTTGGCCGTGCTATGTTCCAAAAACATTTTTGGGTATATTTGGTGGGAATTGTCTTAAATTAGGTCAAATTTATATGGGATAACTGAAATTTCGCCGACTTTAACCAAATCTAGGTTTGGATATGCTAGGATAGGTTAGGTAAGGTTGCGTAGGGTAGGATGGAATAGGAGAAAATGTAGGTAAAAATGGGCTTAGGCAGTGCTGTGATACACAACATTTGGGGGATATTTGGTGGGAATTGCCTTAAATTAGGTCGAATTTAGGTGGGATAGCTTAAATTTCGCAGACTTTAACCAAATCTAGGTTTGGATATGCTAGGATAGGTTAGGTGAGGTTGTGTAGGGTAGGATGGAATAGGAGAAAATGTAGGTAAAAATGGACTTTGGCGATGCTATGATACACAACATTTGGGTATATTTGGTCAAATTTAGGTGGCATAGTATAAATTTCGCCGACTTTAACCAAATCCAGGTTTGGATATGCTAGGTCAGGTTAGGTGAGGTTGTGTAGGGTAGTATGGAATAGGAGAAAATGGGCTTTGGCGATGCTATGATACACAACATTTGGGTATATTTGGTGGAAATTGCCTTCAATTAGGTGTAATTTAGATGGCATAGCATAAATTTCGCCAACTTTAACCAAATCCAGGTTTGGATATGCTAGGTCAGGTTAGGTGAGGTTGTGTAGGGTAGTATGGAATAGGAGAAAATGGGCTTTGGCAGTGCTATGCTACGCAACATTTGGGTATATTTGGTGGAAATTGCCTTAAATTTGGTGAAATTTAGGTGGCATAGCATAAATTTCGCCAACTTTAACCAAATCCAGGGTTGGATATGCTAGGTCAAGTTAGGTGAGGTCGTGTAGGGAAGGACATATATAATATCTTAGGGTAATGAACTAGTATGTTTATGAAATAGTGTAAATTTTCCTATTTGGGGTTCGTGCTATATGGCAGACTCATATAATGTATGGACAGAGGCGACATAGGCTTGTATGTGAGGATATGGGATGCTCATATTTAGTAAGTTTAGCTAGGTTGAATTTAGTCAAGTTTGCATAGTATAAGTATATTTTTGATAGATTTAGATGAATTTAAGTTTTAACAGGATGCATTTTGATAAGATATAGCAAATTTGTCTAAAATTATCATAGAAAATACTGACTTCACCTAACCCCACCTGCCCTAACATAACTAAGGCTAGAACAAATAAGTCTGTTAGATGGTTTGCATAAATACATAAATATGGTGGTCTGATTGGAGAGAATGTAACAAGGAAGGTATTAATAAGACATAAAAACAGTGGACATATGTTAGATGAATAGTTTAGCACTAATAATGTTGATATCTTAATGGAAAAAGAATGTGTTATATATTGAGCTCATCGGAAGTCATATGAACCCTTTTTATATGTGAAATTCTGACTTTTGGGGAGTTGGTTAAACTCAGCACATTATAATTAATGTCCTAAATATACCCAGAAAAATCTCATGCAAATTGTGTATTGTTTGACCTAGTTGGTTGTGTTTGTACATATATAGCACAATTAATATACTTGTGTATTAATTGTGCAGATTATGTATTTTGCATAAGTTGTATGATTATTGCAATTATGTATTGATTATATTTCTATAAATTGTGTATTGTTTTGTGCAAGTTGTATGTATTAATTGTATATGTTTTTGTATGTGTATTTGCGGAAATTGCATAGTTGTGTATTTAATGAATATGTGCTAGTTATGTATTGTTCATATTTTGGTAAGTTGTGTATTGATTATATTTTTGAGCAAGTTGTGTAAATGTCGCAATTGTATTTGTGTAAATCGTGTATTTATGCTAGTTGTGTATTTTCATATTTGGGGTAGTTATGTATTGTACGTATTTGTGCTAGATATGCATTTGTACAAGTTGTGTAATAATTATGAAAGATGTGTAATATTTGTATAAGTTGTGTATTAATTGCGCATGTTGTGTAATTGCATATGGACGAATTGTTTATTTATACCTTTGCATATTGATTGTCATTGTGCAAGTTGAGTAATTATATAGCAAGTTTTCTTGTATTAATTGTGCAAAGATGTAAAATAATTGAACAAACTGTGTAATAATTGTCCATGTTTTATAATAATTTTTGTGATAATAGTGTATTTATGCAAGTTGTGTTTTTAATTTGTTGAAGTGGAACTGGTGCAACTGTATTTGCGTGTGAAAATTGTGTATTTTGTGTAAGCTCTGTAATCTGATAAAATAGATCTTCATGGTGTAAGTGTATTTTGGTTTATGAGACAATTGTGGGAACCGACCTGTGAGATTTATATTTATTTCATTTATATGAATTTATATAGAATTTATATTTACGTTAATTTATATACTTCGATAGCAATTTGTATAATGATAAGTGGACTGTATTTCTGCAATAATCTCATAATCTCACAAATCGATCCTCTACACATTAGGGGGGTTTATATTAATTAAATTTATATATATGCAGCCAATCAAACTACAGTATTAGACTACATACATTGAAGAGGTTCCTTATCTTATAGTACAGCAGGTTAGTCCACCAGGTATAACTAGGGTGTAGACTCCACATTTTCCCTCTTTGAGGTAGCTTCCATCACCCTGGTAACTGATGCACAAAAGATACTTCCTCGTCTTGACCTGTCAAAAGGGCGCTAACTGTGAAGCCAGAAACCTATATATGACAGGTATATCAGAGAAACACTGTACATGGAACAATAAAGACCTGGCTTAATTACCTTTAGTTTGAGGCTATCTCGTGCTCTAACCAGCTAACCCTACCCAATGACATTAATGGCTACTAATGATAGATAATGGGTTTCGGAAAGAACACTTAACTTGATTTGTTGACAGCGTGTTGAAGATGGTACACCTTTGGTTTCCATAACACTACGTCCAAGTAAAATTAACAGGAGCCGTATTTGCTCCCGTGTGCCTCTGGTCTTGTATAAACAATGGCAATGTCTAACACTCCATACTATTGACGCTACTGGCCGACATTGTCCAGATATGATAGGAGCCGAATTTGCTCCACACGTCTCGGAGGTGACACAACAATGGCTGCCCCTCCTTCCTCTGATGCCTAGCTTACATTGTCCAGATGTCAAAAGTGATAGAAGGGTCACATTTACTCTACTTTAATACTGATAATTAAGTTAATTTATATGAGATGTTTTTCTGATGGTAAAGTCCAAAGACTAATGTATTTAAGAATAATTCCCAGCAGAATAGCTGGTGAATTATAATAGTATGTGGTGATGATATCCCGTTTTCTATAGACGGTAATTCCACTACAAGTTACGTTCTCTATGGGTTAACTTGTTTATACAATACAGCTATTATCTGTATGATGTATTAAATGCTGTCGGATTTTCCGACAACAATGTGTGGGTATTTTGTGAAAATTATGTTTGTGAAATTGTGTAATTTTAGTGAAAGCGCATTTTTCATTGTCTAAATGCATAAGCATTTTCATATATTTGAGCAAAATACCGTACTTTGTGTAAATGTCATACTCTGAATGTACATGCAATATTGTGTAAATGGTATATTTTTGTGTGCAACTGACATATTTTGTATGAAAATGTCATATTTTTTTATGTGATGGTATATTTTGAGTGTAAATAATATATTTTGTGCATAAATGGCATATTTGGTGTGTAAATGCTGTATTTTCTGTGTGTATGGCATAAATTACATCTGATTAATGGGGAAATGGTGGCAAAAAAACTAGGCTATTCTCTATGAATGCATAGGGTTTGAAGTATGTGTAGGTATGCATGATTGTATTTGCGAGTGTTGGTTTAGAAACAAGTTAGCTGATTTGCGTAGCAAGACTAGGATTTTTTGAGGTGTAGAAATGATTAGCCTATGAATATAGTGGCTAACATCCAGCTGAGTTGCTAGATGGATGAATTGAGGTGCGACATTTGGATATCTATTTGATGGATGTGAGGACAGTTGACTAGCCTATGAACACAGCCACTAATCCGCTGTACTGCCAGATGTGTGGTAACTACTTGTGGATTATAGTAGAATATCTAGCTATAGGGTTTCATAATTGCTGTTGTGTATAAAACTAGAATAAGAGCTATTTATTAAAACTATTATTGTAAACTAATACTTTAAGTGGGATCCCTTGGTTGTTTTAAGCATAGGGTGGACATGAATGAGATTGGGTGGAAATATATAGGAGCTGCCTCGTATGGGCCAATAGGACCTCTGCAGTTACCTTTATTCTTATGTTCAGCTCACCTGCTATGCTGCCAGATGTACGATTCTGCTTAAATTGCAGTACGACATTTGGGCTTCTGTTATACTTTTGAACTTATCACTGAATAATGATTACAGTTGTGGATGACTAAAATGTATATTCTTAGTCCTCTGATTAGGTTAGGTGGGGATGGTTAGTCTAGTCATTTTTGAATAATAACATTAAATACATATGCCAGTAGAACGCCAAAGGTTGCATTGGTTGTCTGCTGACGTCATACATAGTTGACCAGTAAGGTGCAGTAATACCTTCACACCTATGTACTAATGGCCAGCAATACCTTATCCCTATACCTGAGGTCGCTTTTCACGATGTCACTAAACAACAACAATAACTGTTCTGTAGAATGTATTTGTTTGTTATATATAATATGTTAGGTTAGGTTGGTTTGATCGGGTTTATGAATAACAGAAAATATAAGCAATGAGCGAAAATACGAGCTATTGTAGCTGAATATCAACTTTGATGAAGCACAGAGTATAGGTGAGGTATTAAGCCAGATTAAGAGTTCACACTTATTTGCGAACCTCCTGGGATCCGCATTTAGCACACCTCGCGCCGCAGAAGGCCTTATTTTAAAACATGAGAGGCTTGCTTTTACTGAATGAGTTTTTTTTATTTGTTATATGCCACAGTAAGGTGTGGGAGGTATGTTTTGAGCGAATGTGAGATGTGTATGCGGTTAAGGACAATATTGGTTTACTACTGAACATGCATTGAAATCACCAATGCCCAGGGCTCTGTTTTTTCATATAAACGACTGATAGCAGTTTTTTCATTTTATTTTTTGCCCTATGCATAACAAACGATCCTTCAAGAAAGATTGTCAAAGCTCAAATTACATTCTCTAGAACGACGACGAAGAAGAAATAGGGGTGACATGATAGAGGTGTTAAAGAATGGACATAATAAAGGGGGATAATAATATCCTATTAAACGTATCAACATGAAACAGAACAGGAATGAATTGGATAAGTTTTACATTTAGGAAAAAAACCTTGGTAAATACTAGTTCTGTAACAGGGTTTGAACTCATTTCTTATGTAATATGTAATCTTAGCTATAAAATGATCTTAGACAATGGGAAACGGTACGGTAAAACCTTATTGAGAAAAAACGAGCTTATAATGATTAACGCTATTGCACATTAGGCTCGACAGAAGGCGGCATTTGAATCGCCCTTTGCTATAAACATTAAAAATTGGAATAAACACACTATAACAGAAAATGGACTTATTCAGGGAAGATGAAGAAAGGGTGACTGGCTAGCTGATGACGTCATTGACCATTAACAATGCCTGTGCAGGGTCATTGAGCGGCTACCTGGTGACGTCATTGACCATCAGCGATGTCTGTGCAAGGGACACTGTGGTAACGACAAAACATGTATGACTACAAGGGACCTTTTAATACCCTTGAGCGTAATTTCATGGACTATAAGGCAATCACCCGCTCGGGTGACGAAAAAACAGGTATGACGGTTCGTGTCCCCCGAAACAGGCATGACGGATTGTGTCCCTCGAAACTGTAACCAAAAACAGGTATGACTACGAGTGTCCCTTCAAAACTGTAATGAAAAACAGGTATGACTACGAGTGTCCCTTCAAAACTGTAACGAAAAACAGGTACGACTACGAGTGTCCCTTCAAAACTGCAACGAAAAACAGGTATGACTACGAGTGTCCCTCGAAACTGTAACGAAAAACAGGTATGACTACGAGTGTCCCTTCAAAACTGCAACGAAAAACAGGTATGACTACGAGTGTCCCTCGAAACTGTAACGAAAAACAGGTATGACTACGAGTGTCCCTCGAAACTGTAACGAAAAACAGGTATGACTACGAGTGTCCCCTTAAAACTGTAACGAAAACAGGTATGACTACGCGTTTCCCCTTAAAACTGTAACGAAAAACAGGTATGACTACGCGTGACCCTCGAAAAAAGCAAAACGGTCACGTGTAGTCATAAATCCCACTACTTGTACACACACCCCTGGGGAGGCATGTACACACACACCTGGGGAGGCATGTACACACACCCCTGGGAAGGCATGTACACCCTCATGGGAGGCATATACAACCCTTTGGGAAGGCATGTACACACACCCGTGAGGAGGCATGTACACACACACCTCTGGGAAGGTATGTACACACACCCCTGGATAGGTATGTACACACCCCCTGGGAAGGCATGCACACACACCCCCTAGGGAGGCCTGTACACACACCCCTGAGGAGGTATGTTCACACACACCTCCCTGGGAGAGGCATGTACACACACACTCAAGGGGAGGCATGTACACAGACCCCCGGGATGCATGTACACACACCCCTGGGGAGGTATGTACACACCCCCCGGGGAGGTATGTACACTCCTCCTGGGGAGGTATGAACACACCACTTGGGGAGGTATGTACACACACCCCTTGGGAGGTATGTACACACCCGCTGGGGAGGCATGTACACACACCCCCTAGGAAGACATGTACCCACACCCTCGGGAATGTATGTACACACACACCTGGGGAGGTATGTACAAACCCCCTGGGGAGGCATGTACACACACCCCCTGTTGAGATATGTACACAAACACCCTGGTGAGGCATGCACACACTCCCCCTGGGGAGGCATGTACATACACCCCTGGAGAGGCATGTTCACACACCCTGGGGAGGTATGTACACGCCCCCTGGGGAAGTATGAAAAAAACTACCTAGGGAGGCATGTACACACCCCTGGAGAGGTATGTACACAACCCCTGGGAAGGTATGTACCCACACCCTGGGGAGGCATGAATATACCCCCCTTGGGAGGTATGTACACACCCCCTGGGGATGTGTGTACACACCCCCTGGGGAGGTATGTACACACTCCCTGGGGAGACATGTACACGCCCTCTGGAAAGGCATGTACAAACACCCCTGGGGAGGTATGTTCACACACCCCTGTGGAGGCACGTACACACCCCCTGGAGAGGTATATACACATCCCCTTTGGAATTATGTACACACCCCCTTGGGAGACATGTACACGCCTTCTGGGAAGACATGTACAAGCACCCCTGGGAAGGTATGTACACACACCCATGGGAAGGTATGTGCACACCCTCTGAGGAGGTATGTACACACAACCTGGGGTGGCATGTACACGCCCCCTGGAAGGCATGTACACACACCCCTGGTGAGGTATGTACACACACCCTTGGGGAGGCATTTACACACCCCCTTGGGAGGCACGTACACATCCCCTGGGGAGGCTTGTAAACGTCAACTGGGGAGGCATGTACACACACCCCTTGGGAGGTATGTACACACCCGCTGCGGAGGCATGTACACACACACCCTGGGAAGACATGTACACACACCCTCGGGAAAGTATGTACACACACACCTGGAGAGGTATGTACACACACCCCGGAGAGGCATGTACACACACCCCGGGGAGGCATGTACACACACCCCCGGTTGAGATATGTACACACACACCCTGGAGAGGCATGTACACACTCCCCCTGGAGAAGCATGTACACACACACCCTGGGGAGGTATGTACACGCCCCCTGGGGAAGTATGTAAACACCCCCCCCTGGGGAGGCATGTACACACCCCCTGGGGAGTTATGTACAAACACCCTGGGGAAGTATGTACACCCCCCCATGGGGAGGCATGTACACACACCCTGGTTGATACCTGGTTACCTGGTTGATGGGGTTCTGGGAGTTCTTCTACTCCCCAAGCCCGGCCCGAGGCCAGGCTCGACTTGTGAGAGTTTGGTCCACCAGGCTGTTGCTTGGAGCGGCCCGCAGTACCACGTACCCACCACAGCCCGGCTGATCCGGAACTTCTCTTAGAAAACTGTCCAGTTTTCTCTTGAAGATGTCCACGGTTGTTCCGGCAATATTTCTTATAGTCGGTGGGAGGACGTTGAACAACCGCGGACCTCTGATGTTTATACAGTGCTCTCTGATTGTGCCTATGGCACCTCTGCTCTTCACTGGTTCAATCTTGCATTTTCTTCCATATCGTTCACTCCAGTACGTTGTTATTTTACTGTGTAGATTTGGGACCTGACCCACCAGTATTTTCCATGTGTATATTATTTGGTATCTCTCTCGTCTCCTTTCTAGAGAGTACATTTGGAGAGCTTTGAGACGATCGCAATAATTTTGGTGTTTTATCTCGTCTATGCGTGCCGTATATGTTCTCTGTATTCCCTCTATTTCAGCAATCTCTCCTGCTCTGAAAGGGGAAGTGAGTACTGAGCAGTACTCGAGACGGGACAACACAAGTGACTTGAAGAGTACAACCATTGTGATGGGATCCCTGGATTTGAAAGTTCTCGTAATCCATCCGATCATTTTTCTGGCTGACGCGATATTTGCTTGGTTATGCTCCCTAAACGTTAGATCGTCGAACATCATTATTCCCAAATCCTTGACATGCTGTTTTTCTACTATGGGAAGATTCGATTGTGTTTTGTACCCTGTATTATGTTTCAGATCCTCATTTTTGCCGTACCTGAGTACCTGAAATTTATCACTGTTAAACATCATGTTATTTTCTGCTGCCCAATCGAAATCTTTGTTGACATCTGCTTGTAGTTTTTCAATGTCTTCAGCAGAGGTAATTTTCATGCTGATTTTTGTGTCATCTGCAAAGGACGACACGAAGCTGTGACGTGTATTTTTGTCTATATCAGATATGAGAATAAGGAACAGTAGCGGTGCAAGGACTGTACCTTGAGGTACAGAGCTTCTAATATCGCTTGGACTCGATTTTATCTGATTGACTGTTACTCTTTGTGTTCTGTTCGACAGGAAATTGAGTATCCAGCGTCCTACTTTTCCAGTTATTCCCACTGACCTCATTTTGTGAGCTATCACCCCATGGTCACATTTGTCGAACGCCTTTGCAAAGTCTGTGTATACAACATCTGCATTTTGCTTTTCTTCTAGGGCTTCTGTGATTTTGTCATAGTGGTTGAGTAACTGTGACAGACAGGATCTTCCCGCTCTAAATCCATGTTGTCCTGGATTGTGCAATTCATTGTTTTCCATAAAACTAGAAATTTGATTCCTAATCACTCTTTCAAACACTTTTATTATGTGTGATGTTAGTGCAACTGGCCTATAATTTTTGGCCAAGGCTTTACTCCCCCCCTTGTGCAACGGAGCTATACCTGCAGATTTAAGTGCTGCTGATATCTCCCCTGTATCCAGGCTCTTTCTCCATATTACGCTGAGTGCTCTCGCTACTGGTACTTTACATTGCTTTATGAATATTGAGTTCCATGAGTCAGGCCCTGGAGCTGAGTGCATAGGCATATTGTCAATTTCTCTTTCAAAGTCATCCGAGTTTGTGGTAATATCCGTTATATTATCTGCAGCTTGAATGTCATTCATGAAGAAGGTGTCTGGGTCATCAACTTTCATGTTGTTTATTGGTGTGCTAAATATAGCCTCATGCTGGCTTCTTAGAATTTCACTAATCTCTTTGTTGTCCTCTGTGTATGTACCTTCACTTGTAATTAACGGTCCAATACTGGTCGAGGTTTTGGATTTTGATTTTGCGTATGTGAAAAAATATTTCGGATTTTTCCTTATATCTTGTATAGCTTTCTGTTCCAATTCCATTTCCTCAGACTCATATGATCGCTTCAACGTTTGTTCTATTTCCTCAATCTCCCTGCTTAGGCTTGTTTTCCTTGCTTGTGATAGTTGTGTCTGCCAAAGCATTTCCGTTATTTTTTTCCTTCTCCTGTACATTCGTCTGCGTTCTCTTTCTAGAGTGGTCCTCTTTCTGCCCCTCCTCACAGGTACGTGCTTCAAGCAGACCTTGTAAGCTTCAGCTGTCAGTTGAGCTATTCCCTGTGTGGGAGTTTTGTCGCTTAAGACCGTCTCCCATTGAATGGTTGCAAGGTCTACATTTATTTTTTCCCAGTCAATCCTCTTATTGTTGAAATTGAATTGATTGAATATTCCTTCTCGCTTGTTGGGTCTCTTAGACCTACTACCGTTATTTATGCTAGTTCGCACTTCAATGAGCTTATGGTCTGAGTATGAAGTATCTGAGATTGTGATGTCTCTGATTAGTTCATCATTGTTTGTGAATAACAAGTCTAGTGTGTTTTCGTACCTAGTTGGTTCTGTAATCTGTTGATTGAGCGAGAATTTGTCAAAGAATCTCAAAAGTTCTCTGACCTGTGGTTGGTTATTTCCCGGGTCATTCCCTGCTATGATATTTGTGTTTGCCATTCTCCATTTTAGACTCGGTAAATTGAAATCTCAAAGGAAGATAATATCTGGAGCTGGGTTTGCTAGGTTGTCAAGTAGGTTCTCTATATATGTTCTCACCCCTGGGGAGGCATGTACACACATCCTTGGGAAGGCATATACACACCCCTGGGGAGGTATGTAAACACCCCCTGGGGAGGCATGAATACACCACCGTGGGAGGTATGTACACACCCCCTGGGGAGGCATGTACACACCCCCTTGGGAGGCATGTACACACACCCTGGGGAGGCATGAATACACCCCTTTGGGTGGTATGTACACCCCCCCCCCGGGGATGTATGTACACACCCCCTGGGGAGGTATATACACACCCCCTGGGGAGACATGTACACGCCCTCTGCGAAGGCAGGTACACACACCCCTGGAGAGGTATGTTCACACACCCCTGCGGAGGCATGTACACACCCCCTGGGGAGATATATACACACCCCCTGGGGAGTTATGTACAGACACACCATGGGGAGGCATGTACACGCCCCCTCGGAAGGCATGTATACACACCCCTGGGGAGGCATGTATACACCCCCGGGGGAAGCACGTACATACACCCCCTGGGGAGGCATTTACACCCTCCAGGGGAGGCATGTACACACTCCCTGGGGAGGCATGTACACCCTTTGGAGAGGTATGTACTCACCCCCTGAAGAGGCATGTACATACATCCCTGGGGAGGCATGTACACCCCCTGGAGAGGTATGTACTCACCCCCTGAAGAGGCATGTACATACATCCCTGGGGAGGCATGTACACACACCCCACCCCTAGGGAGGCATGTACACACTTCTCTTGGGGAGGCATGTACACGCCCCCTAGGGAGGCATGTACACACACACCCTGGGAGGCATCTACACACTAACTGAGGAGGCATGTAAACACACTTCTGGGGAGGCATGTACACACCCCTTGGGGAGGTATGTACACCCCCCTCCTGGGTAGGTATGTACACACACACCCTGGGGAGGCATGTACACACACCCCTGGGAAGTATATACACATACTCCCTGGGGTGGCATGTACACACACACCCCTAGCGAAGTATGTACACACTCCTCATAGGGAGGCATGTACACACTCCCCTGGGGAAGTATACACACACCCTGGAGAGTCATTTACACACACCCCTGGGGAGGCATGTACACACACCGTGGGGAGGCATGAACACACACCCCTGGGGAGGTATGTACACGCACCTCCCCCCCTGGGGAGGCATGTACACACTCTCCGGGGAGGTATGTACATTCCGCCTGGCGAGGTATAAACACACCCTTTGGGGAGGTATGTACACACACCCATTGGGAGGTATGTACACACCCACTGGGGAAGTAAGTAATTATCAAAAGAAGGCACCAAACCGGGAAGGCTATGTAGCACCATCAAATACGCAAAATAATCAGAGGGCGCTAAATATCACCAAGGATGCCAATACGAGAACAAAAACGCATAAGGCGAACGATATCAAAAGTATCCGAGTCACCAAGAATTCTATCGAGGGACAGGTGACCGCGAGGGGCGGTCGGAAAGCAAAACATACGCTCGTCCTGGAAGTCAGGACATTCAAGAAGGACATGCACGACCGTAAGAGGGACAATGCAACTAGGACAATAAGGAGCAGGGCGGCGCTCCATCAAGTGACCATGGGTTAAGCGAGTATGGCCAATACGCAACCTCGCCAGAGCTGTTTCCCACCGCCGGTTACGGTGGAAGGAGGACTGCCACGAGGAAACACAACATTTAAGAGTACGTAGCTTGTTACCAGTAACAGACAACCAAGAAGCCTGCCAACGGGTAAGGACTGAGGAATGGATAACCGGGTAAAAGTCGGAATACGGAATGCCCTTACGAGAGATGGGACAAGAGCGGACAGCTTCCTTGGCGGCAGCATCCGCACGCTCATTTAAAGACACACCAATATGGCTGGGAACCCAACAAAACTCAACCGACTTAAATTTACTATGAACGAGAAACAGCCAATGCTGGATCTCGACAACCACTGGATGAACCGGATTAAAGGACCCGAGAGCCATGAGGGCACTACGAGAGTCAACAACAACTACAAAGGAAGACTGACAACGAGAAAGTAGGAGACGAAGAGCATAGAGAATAGCATAAAGTTCCGCTGTAAAGATGCTAGTCTCCGGAGGCAAGCGACACATATAAGTGCGATCAGGAAAAACAACAGAGTAGCCAACACCGTCCGCTGACTTAGACCCATCGGTGAAGACAGAAACGGAGCGAGAGTGAGAAGAAAAGTGCTCGAGGAAAAGGCGTTTGAGAACCGTAGGAGGGGTAAAAGCTTTAGTGATACGGGTCAAGGAAGTACAAAACCGCGGAAGAGGGACCCTCCACGGGGGCAAAGAAGGAACAACACGAGGAGAAACATCAGAAATACGAACGGAAAGAGAATCCTGCAGGCGAGATAACCGGACAGAAAGAGGGAGGTGGTGAAGAGGAACAGGAACCGCAGGAGGGGTAAAAGTTAAAGCACGACAGAGGCGAGAGGAAGGATGTTGCAAGGACCGCGCAAGATAGCGAAGACAGTAGCGATCACGGCGGTCCTGGAGAGACAGGAAGCCAGTGTCAACATACAAGCTAAGGACGGGAGTCGAACGAAAGGCACCAGAACTGAGGCGCAACCCAGTATGGTGCAAAGCATCAAGACGGCGAAGAGTAGAAGGAGAAGCAGACGAGTAAGCAGGGCAACCATAATCGAGCTTAGACAGGACGAGAGAAGAATGTAAAGCAAGGAGAGTGCGCCTATCTGCCCCCCAAGAAGTATGGGACAAGACCCGAAGGAGGGTAAGGGCCTTAGAGCACTCAACACGGAGGTAAGAGATATGGGGAGACCAAGACAAACGAGTGTCAAGGAATAACCCCAAAAGCTTCGCGGAATCTTTGTATTCAAGGGGATAACCATAAAGTGACAAAGAGGGACGAAGAACAACCCGTTTCCGCGTAAATGTCATGGCACAAGTCTTAGAAGTAGAGAACTTGAAGCCATGATCAGTGGCCCAAGACGACACGGCATCAATTGCAAGTTGAAGCCGGCGTTGAAGGAGAGGCGAATCATCACCCTGACAACAAAGGGTAAGATCATCGACATAGAGAGCGGAGAAGACACCAGAAGGAAGAGAGGAAAGAAGACCATTGAGGGCAACCAGAAAAAGAGTAGTGCTCAGAACACTACCCTGGGGCACACCTTCGTATTGCTGAAAAGAGGGAGAGAGAGCGGTACCAAGGCGCACCCGAAAGGAACGACGAGAGAGGAAGCTGCGGAGAAAGAGAGGGAGATGACCACGAAGGCCAAAAGAATGAAGTTGAGATAGGATATGATAACGCCAAGTGGTGTCGTAAGCCTTTTCCAGGTCAAAAAGGACGGCAACAACGGAGGTCTTCGCAGCAAAAGCAGTACGAATATAGACCTCCAAGTTCACCAGGACATCTGTCGTGCTGCGGCACTTGCGGAAACCAAATTGAGAAGGGGAGAGGAGGTGATGGTGTTCCAGGAACCACATCAGACGAACGTTAACCATACGTTCAAAAAGTTTGCAGACACAACTTGTGAGAGCAATAGGGCGAAAGTCCTTAGGGGAAGTACCCAGAGACCCCAATTTGCGAACAGGGAGGACAACGGCATCGAGCCAGTCCTCAGGGACTGACGACGACTCCCAGATCCGATTATACAGACTCAGTAAATACTGAGACGTGCTCGGAGGGAGATGGCGAAGCATCTCATAATGAATACCATCGGAGCCCGCCGCCGTAGAACCGCAGAGGGCCAGAGCAGAACGAAGTTCAGAGAGAGAGAAGGGATCATTATAGGGAAGCTGAAGATGAGTGCAGAAATCTAAAGGACGAGACTCAAGGACAGGTTTACGAAGAAGGAAAGATTGGGGAAGATGAAGACCAGAGCTAACAGAAGAAAAGTGGGAACCCAGTTCGGAAGCGACCTGCAACGGGTCCGCCACAAGAGTATCATGGAGGTGAAGGACCGGTGAAACATCGGGAACGAACTTACCCGCTATCTTGCGGATACGCTTCCAGATCTGGGCCAGAGGGGATTCGGACGTAATTGTCGAGACATAAGATGCCCAACATTCACGTTTAGCCGTACGGATGGCCCTACGGGCCACCGCACTCGCTTTCCGAAAGAAAAGAAAAGAATCGGTCGTCTGCCTACGGCGGTGCCTCTTCCAGGCTGCACGCTTACAGCGGACAGCCCGAGCACAGTCCGCATTCCACCAGGGAACGCACTTCCGCGGACCCCGAGAGGAAGAGCGAGGAATAGAGCGGAGGGCAGCGTTAAAGACAGTGTCATGAAAAAGGAGGAGAGCGCGAGAGAGAGGCAGAAGGGAGAGGTCAGAGAGAGCAGCACTGAGGGTAAATAGGGTCCAGTCTGCCTTAGCAAACTGCCACCTAGGGAAAGAGAGGGAAGGGCGAAAAGAGAAAAAGGAAACAAGGATGGGGAAATGATCACTTCCATGGAGGTCATCAAGAACCTGCCACGTGAAATCTAAGTAAAGAGAAGAAGAGCAGAGAGAAAGATCAAGACAAGAAAGGGTGCGAGTCCGAGAGTCCAAATGAGTGGGCTCACCAGAATTCAGAAGAGACAGGGAAGAAGATAGAAGAAACGGCTCAAGGAGGCGACCCCGGGTATTCGTCAGAACGTCACCCCAAAGAGAATGACGACAATTGAAGTCACCCAGCAGGAGCACAGGCTCCGGCAAGGAGTCTAGGAGGTGTTTCAAATCAGGAAGAGAGAGCGGGACACTCGGGGGGAGATAAATGGAACAAACTGTGTACCATTTCCCCACAAAGATACGAGCAGCAGAACAATGGAGAGGCGAAGGAAAAAGTAAAGGAACAAAGGGAACATCTGCACGAATCAAGAGAGCAGAAGAATTAGAAGCCCCAGCAATGGCTGGGGGGGGGAGAGAAAGGAATAGCCACGAAAACGACCAGGACGAGCACCAAGCATTGGCTCCTGGAGACAGACACAAAGGGGCGAAAACCGCGAAATCAGAAGTTGGAGTTCGAGGAAATTGGCGTAATAACCTCGAACGTTCCATTGAAGAATGGACAACGACGGGAAGAGAAAGGACAAAAACAGAGAACAAGGAAGAAACAAAGGCGAAAGAGCGACAGAGCACGTTAAAGAATATCAGGGTCGGGATCAGGGTCAGCAAAGTCAGGGTTAGGGGGCATGGGTAAACTGAGCAAAGACGGAGGGAAGGAAACGGGAGAACAGATCAGAGGTGGGCGGGCGGGGTCCGGAGGAGGAGGAGGAAGAGGAGGAGACAACGGAGAGGAGCGGTCAAGGACACCAGTAGGAAGAGGGGGAGTAGAAAGAGGGGAGCGCACCCCAGCAAGAGCAGCAACCGAAAGGGAAGCAGGGGCCAAAGAAACCTCCATAGCAGGAACAGGGGGTGCAACCACTGAAACGGGAGGGGAAGGAGCAACAGAGCCAGAAGTAGGAGCTAAGGAAGAAAGCGAAGCCTTCTTACCCGCCGGGGAAGAGGAAGGAGAGGAGCCAGGCTTACGCTTCTGACTTAAAGAGACAGGTGTCCCAGCAACTACGTACCGGGCAACGGATTCCAGTGTCTCAACAGGAGAAGCCGAACGAGAGCACACACGACGGCCGTTAGGAGAGCGATGGACATCCGCCTGCACCGACAGGCGGCGGGGAGAGCCGAGAGATGGAGGAAGAGGATGGGAAGGAGGATCGGAGGGGGACGAGGAAGAAGACACAGGAGACATGACAGACCGGGTGGAAAGAAGGGGAACCCCAGACAGAGGACCAGGAGGGGGACCCCTCGGGAAAGAACTCAAAGGAACAGAGGAGGGGGCAGTGGGCGTATCAGGGTCCAAGGCCCGGAAACGGTTGAGAGTCTGAGGAAGGGGGGAAGGACGAGGAGAGGAAGAGCGCAACACGCGAGCATAAGAGATGTTAGTATAAGGCGGGAGCCGGCGAACCTGGCGCCTCGCCTCAGGAAAAGACAAACGCTCCCGGTGCTTCAGGTTAAGGACGGCCGCCTCAAGCTTGTAATGGACACAGGCACGGGAGAACGTAGGATGGGCCTCACCGCAGTTGAGGCAGCGAGCTTGGGGAGAAGTGCACTCCGACTTAGAGTGACCTTCACTCCCACACAAAGGACAGAGAGAGACAGTCCCAGAGCAGCGGAGGGCACCATGCCCAAACCTCCAGCACTTATTACAAAGTCGAGGAGAAGGAATATACTCCTGGACAGAGCACCTAGCACCAGCAAGAATGACAGAGGATGGAAGGGTCCTACCATCAAAGGTGATCTTCACAACGCGAAGGGGTTGACGTCGACGACCACGAGGGGGACGAGTAAACGAGTCAACCTGGAGGACAGAATGGCCTTGGGCATCAAGGATATGCCGAATATCATCGTGGCAATCCTGCAGATTCCGAACACCGGTTGCAACATGGGGTGGGAGGAGAATAGTGCCAACACTGGAATTCATCTGAACGTTCTTGGAGACCCGAACAGGAATCTCGCCAAGGCAAGATAAGGCAGCCAAGCGGGAAGCCGCATCCTGAGAAGGAGCAGCAACGACACGTGTACCGAGACGAGTGGGGTTGAAAGTAACACACGCATCCACGGAATCTACAAGATGCCGATGGAGGGAGAAATCGTCAGGAGGCGCAGAATCAAGAGGGAGGAGATCAAAGTATTTGGCCCATGAAGCAGGACCAAACAAGGCCTGATACGCATCAGCACGGGAAGGAATCGAGCGAGTGCGGTTGGGGCGCGAACGGCGTTGAGAACCCCTAGAGAGAGAGGGGTCAAAAGGCGCAGTAGTCACAACGAAAGACTTAGCCACACCAGGGGACGAAGTGGTCACCACCGGGGGCTGGAGGCTCGACCCAACCTCAGAGGAGGGAGGGGAGCTGGGGGAAGAAGTCAGGACGGTCAAAGGAGGAGCAAGGTCGGGGCCCAACGCAGCGGGAGCTACAGAGCCTGGTCTTCCAATACAGGCCGACTCGGGGGCTTGGTCGCCCACCCCACGAGCCTGAGAGGGTACAACGGAAACATTCAACGACATAGAAACGAAAAGTGACAAATTCATCCACGAATGTGCCCCCATACCCACCATGGAGCCACAATTAGAGGCAGGACACCCAACAGGAAGCTATCGCTGATCACGCCGGGGCCCCCTAGGGGTGCGTCGTGAGTATACGCCCCACAAACGCCACCTTAAGAACCGTCAGTCCGTCGAGATCGGGTTCAGCGACGAAAGGGGGATTGACAATAAAAGGTTCCCCTCGCTCGAGACGTCGGGTACTACAGTTCTACGGGTGCAAGAGTATGCCTCCTCAAGCACCCGGGCGTCAAAATAGAAGAAGTCCAAAGAAATAATCCAAAACAAGCAAAAGGTCGGCAGGAAACGACAAGCAGATAGGAGAAGAGGGGGGAGAAAAACGAAACATAAGGAAAAGGAAAAGCGATCCGGCACAATTGGAGAAGACAGCAGCAGGAGTGCAAGGCCAGAAAAGGACAGAGGACTGCCCAACGGAGCATCACACTCCGGCAGCCGTCCACCAAGCCCCCTCACGACGCCAACGGGCCGGAAGGGGAGGGGGACCCACTGGGGAAGCATCTACAGACACACCCTGGGGAGGCATGTACACACACCCCTGGAAAAGTATGTACACACTGTTATGATCCCAGGTAGCCGAAAAACGAGTCTTCCCTTTGAGAATTATTTTATCAAGCCTGACCTGACTAGAAGGTCTAGGAAATATAGAAGTGAAGATACAGGTGTAAAATAGTTAGTTGGATTTGATAAACAATTTGAGATTATGGGCAGTGAATAAGAAAATAGATAAATGACTGGTTAGGAGATGTGGATAATTTGCTAGAGGCGTGAGGCTCGCTTAGAGAGGAGCTTAAGTCACTTGAGCACCAGACATCGCGAGGGGAAGCTGCGCTCCGTGAGAGCTCCTGTCAGAGAGGGACCCTTACTGATATATCTCCAAGAGAAAGGAAGTGTGCAGACGTTCCAGCTGTGGAATCGAGCTATGAACGCCTTGTGGTCTCAAGTCCTGGACGGCGAGGAGTGTTTATTAAGCCGCCCAGAGACATTATCGTGGGCCGTGGGAGTGCCCTGATCAGACGCCATCAGAGGGATAGCGCCCTCGACTAGATAATCTGTGGTAAGCACGATTTAAGCCAGTCTATAGTGATTACTTGTAGTTGGTCGTGTGCGCAGCGACAGTAGCGTATGTTTATTGATAAGTTAGACATGTTTTGGTAATGCAGGAAGCCTAAATAAGAGGACGGAGATGAGAGAGACAGCTGGAGGGACGAGCAGCATGTCCTCTCCCGTCGACCGCCTGAAGCCAACTGATTGGCGGCGGAGAACCCTCCCAGAGTTGAGGAGCCGCCCGCCGTGCAAGGCGGAGCATGGACCAGCCCAAATGGGGGAGTCCACACTCACTGCATGTAGAGAGCAGATAGATGTTGGATGCAAGCATATTGTGTGGATTATTTCGTTTATGTGTTTATAAGGAAACGTTTTTATTGGCGTGTCAATGGGTTGCAGGTTTGTCTTTGGGGAAGAAGTTGCTGTGAACTTCGAGCCAGTTGAGTGAGTTAGTGGAAGAGAGTCCAAGACTGTAGAAGGAGTAGTGTACTCCGAGGAAGAGTAGCCCCCACAGTGGAAGAGTAGGACCTCGAGCTGTGAGGAGAAGCAGTGAAGGGGAGTGTCACGTGCTTCTGTAATACCAGTGGCGAAACTCCAGTTCTGTTCGAGGAAACTTCAAGGTGTAGCAGCCAGGAGAGCTGTGGAGGACCCTAGTAGAAGTGGCGAAGCACCATAGTTGCTCAAGGAAAACTTCATGGTGTAGCAGCCTGGAGGAGCTGCAGAGGATCCTGGTAGTTAAACCCGGAATAACCTGAAGAGATCAGGGTAGTGAACTTCCAGATGTGGAAGGGAAGTTCTAAATGATTACTTGTAGGGAGGTGATAGAGTGTTTGGTTTTCATTAGCGTGCAAGACGCAGTGAAAGGTGAGTGATTGTTTGCCATTCTTGTGCCGAGGAGTGTTTATACTGAAGTATAGAGTTACAGTCATAGGCTGGATTACCTGCAGTTGTATGTGTTCTAGGACTGATAGGGTGATCGATGGATCGTTGTTGTATATCGAGGAACATTTATAATGATATTTATGTTATTGCATTCATACGCCAATTTCCTTGCACATGTTTACAGATGTATATTCTCTTGCTGATAGTGCAACATTGTATTATAAGACTTGACCTACTTGAGGAGGTTGGTAAGATTAGGTGGTGAATCAGAAGATAAAATACCACTTGATAAGCAGATGATAGAGTTCTGATGGTGTTGGAGTGCAACCTGACTGAAATAGTATAGAGTGTAGGATTCATTATTATTTTATGTGCGTATGTATTGTGTATGTGCTTTGTCCAGTAAATGTATTCAAATTTGCTGGTGTTTGCCCTTGTCCTAGTAAGGCTTCCCAGGAAGTAGTAAGGAAGGAGAGAGAGAGAAAAAACCAAGAACCACTGCCGTGGACAGGGTGGGACTGAAAACTAATAAGTCAAAGGGGATTGACTAGATCATATCACATAAGGAGAGAGTGGGGAGTCACAGTGGCTCGAGTGGGTGTGTGCACGTGACAACGAGGCTAACACCACCAACCCACAATATATTAACACACGCCTGGGGAGGTATGTTCACACCCCTTGGGGAGGCATGTACATACACACCCTGGGGAGGAATGTACACACTCCCCATGGGAAGGCAAGTTCACACACCCTGGGGAGGTATGTTCACACCCCCCTGGGGAAGTATGTAAACACACACCCTGGGGAGGCATGTACACACCCCCAGGGGAGTAATGTACACACCCCCTGGATGAAGTATGTACACAACCCTGGGGAGGTATGGACACACCCCCTTGGGAGGCATGAATACACACCCTGGGGAGGTATGTTCACACCCCCTGGGGAAGTATGTAAACACACACCCTGGGGAGGCATGTACACACCCCCAGGGGAGTAATGTACACACCCCCTGGGGAAGTATGTACACATCCCTGCGGAGGCATGTACACACCCCCTTTCGATGTATCAAAACACCCCTTGGGGAGGTATGTACTCACCCCCTGGGGAGGTATGTACAAATCCCCTGGGGAAACATGTACACGCCCCCTGGGATTGGCATGTACACACACACCTGGGGAGATATGTACACACACCCCTGGGGAGGTATATACACACATCCCTGAGGAGGTATGTACACACACCCCTGAGGAGGCATGTACACACCCCCTGGTAAGGCATGTATAAACACCACTTGGGGAGGCATGTACACACTCCCTGGGAAGGCATGTACACACCCATTGGGGAGGCATGTACACACACCCCCTGGGGAGATCTGTACACACACCACTTGGGAGGCATGCAAACACCCACTGGGAAGGCATGTACACACACCCCTGGGGAGGCATATACACACACTCCTGGGGAGGTATGTACACACACCCCTGGGGAGCCATGTGCACACCCCTCCTTGGGAAGGCATGTACACACACCCATGGGAAGGTATGTACACACCCCCTGGGGAGGCATGAGCACACACCCCTGAGAAGGCATGTACACACACCCATCGGAAGGTATGAACACACCCCCTCAGGAGATATGTACAAATCCCCAGGGGAAGCATGTACACGCCCCCTGGGATTGGCATGTACACACACCCCTGGGGAGGCATGTACACACCCTTTGGGGAGGCATGTACACACACCCCCTGGGGAGGCATGGACACACCCCTGGGACGGTATGTACACACACCTCCCCTGGGGAGGCATGTACACACACCCCTGGGGAGACATGTACACACTCCCTAGGAAAGCATGTACACACCCACTGGGGAGGCATGTACACACCCACTGCGAAGGCATGTACACACACCCCAGGGGAGGCATGTACACACACCCCTGGGGAGGTATGTACACTCAACCTTGGAGAGGCATGTACAAACACCCCTGGGAAGGCATGTGCACACACCCCTGAGAAGGCATGTATACACACCCTTGGGGAGGTATGTACACCCCCCTGGGAAAGCATGAACACACATCCCCCCGGAAGGCATGTACACACCCCTGGGGAGGTATACACACCCCCTGGGAAGGCATGTACACACCCCCTGGGAAGGCATGTATACGCCCTCTGGAAATTCATGTACACACACCCAAGGGAAGGTAAGTACACACCCCAAGGGGAGGTATGTACAAACCCCCTGGGGAAGCAAGTTCACACACCCCTGGCGAGGTATGTACACCCACCCCTGGGGAGGTATATACACACACCCCTGAGGAGGTATGTACACACACCCCTTGGGAGGCATGTACACACCCTCTGAGGAAGCATGTACACAACTCTTGGGGAGGCATGGACACACACCCCTGAGGCGGTATGTACAAACACCCCCCCTGTGGAGGCCTGTACACATACACCTGGGGAGGCATGTACACACCCACTGGGGAGGCATGTACACACACCCCAGAGGAAGCATGTACACACACCTCTGGGGAGGCATGTACACACCCACTAGGAAGGCATGTACACACACATCTGGGGAGGCATGTACACACTCCCTGGGAAGGCATGTACACACCCACTGGGGAGGCATGTAGACACACACCCCTGGGGAGGCATGTACACACACCCCTGGGGAGCCATGTACACACCCACTGGGAAGGCATATACACACACCCATGGGGATGCATTTACACACACACCCCCTAGGGAGGCATGTACACACACCCCCTGGGGAAGCATGTACACACACCCCTGGGGAGGCATGGACACACACCCCTGAGGCGGTATGTACAAACACCCCCCCCTGTGGAGGCAAGTACACACACCCCTGGAGAGGCATGTACACACCCACTGGGGAGGCATGTACACACACCCCAGGGGAGGCATGTACACACACCTCTGGGGAGGCATGTACACACCCAATAGGAAGGCATGTATACACACCCCTGGGGAGGCATGTACACACTCCCTGGGAAGGCATGTACACACCCACTGGGGACGCATGTACACACACCCCTCGGAGGCATGTACACACACACCCCTGGGGAGGCATGTACACACCCACTGGGAAGGCATATACACACACCCATGGGGAGGCATTTACACACACACACCCTAGGGAGGTATGTACACACACACCCTGGGGAAGCATGTACACACAACCCTTGGGAGGTATGTACACACACCCCTGGGGAGGCAGGTACACACACCCCTGGGAAGGCATGTACACACACTCCTTGGGAGGCATGTACACACACCCCTAGGGAGGTATGTACACACCCCCCCTGAGGAGGCATGTACATACACCCCTGGTGAGGCATGTGCACACTCCCTTGGAAGGCATGTACACACACACACCTTTGGGAAGGCATGTACACACACCCCTAGGTAATATGTACACACACCCCTGGAGAGATATGTACACACACCCCTGGGGAGGCATGTGCACGCACACCAGAGGAGGCATGTACAAACCCCCCGGGAAGGCATGTACACACACCCCTGGGGAGGGAGGCATGTACACACACACAAACTAGGGAGGTATGTACACACACACCCCAGGCGAGGCATGTACACACACCCCAGGGGAGGTATGTACACACAATCCTGGGGACGCATGTATACACACACCACTGGGAAGGCATGTACACACACTCCTGGGGAGGCATGTACACACACCCTTTAAGGAGGTATGTACACAGACCCCCTGTGGTAGCTTATGCACACCCCTTTGGGAGGCATGTACACCCCCCTGGGGAGGCATGTACACAGCCCCTAGGAAGGCATGTACACACACCCCTTGGGAGGTATGTACACACACCCCTGAAGAGGTATGTACACACACACCCCTAAGGAGGTGTGTACACACACCTCTGGGGAGTCATGTACACACACCCCTGAGAATGCATATACAAACACCCCTGGGGAGGTATGTACACGCCCCCTGGGAAGGCAGGTACACACACCCTTGGGGAGGTATGTACACACACCCTTGGGGAGACATGTACACCCCTCTGGGGAGGCATGTACAAACCCACTGGGAAGGCATGTACACACACCCTTAGGGGAGGTATGTACACACACCCCTGGGGAGGCATGTACACATATCCCTGGGGAGGCATGTACACACCCTCTGGGGAGGCATGAATACAGCCTCTGGGGAGGTATGTACACATCCCTTGGAGAGGAATGTACACCCCCTGGGGATGTATGTACACACCTCCTGGGGAGGTATGTAAACACCCCCTGGGGAAGTATGTGCACACCTCCTGGGGATGTATGTACACATTTCCAGGGGAGACATGTACACGCCCTCTGGGAAGGCATGTGCACACACCCTTGGGGAGGTATGTAGACACACCCCTGTGGAGGAATGTATACATCCCCTGGGTAGGTATATATACACACCCCCTGGGGAATTATGTACACATCCCTTTGGGAGACATGTACACGCCCTTTGGGAAGGCATGTACACACACCCATGGGAAGGTATGTGCACACTCTCTGGGGTGGTATGTACACACCCCCTGAGGTGGCATGTACACGCCTCCTGGGAAGTTATGCACACATACCACTGGGGACGTATGTTCACACACCCCAGGGGAGGTATATACACACACCCCTAGGGAGGTATGTACACACACCCCTGGTGAGGCATGTTCACACCCCCTGGGGAGGCATGTACACACCCCCTGGGGAGGCATGTACACACCCACTTAGGAGACATGTACACATACCCCGGAGGAGGCATGTACACACATCCCTGGGGATTCATGTACACACTCCCTGGGAAGGCATGTACACACATCCTTGGGGAGGCATGTACACACACACCCCTAGGGAGGTATGTACACACACCCCCTGGGGAAGCATGTACACACACTGCTGGGGAGGTATATTCACACACCACTAAAGAGGTATGTAAACACACCCCTGGTGAGGCATGTGCACACCCCCTGTGAAAGCATGTACAAACACCCCTGGGGAATATGTACAAACACACCTCTGGAGAGGTATGTACACTCACCCCTGGGGAGGCATGTGCACGCACCTCAGGAGAGGCATGTACACACATCCTCTGGGGAGGCATGGACACACACTCCTGGGGTGGTACGTACATACACACACCCTGAAAAGGCATGTACACACACCCCTTGGGAGGCATGTACACACCCCCTGGGAAGGCATGTACACACACCCATGGGGAGGTATGTACACACAATCCTGGGGACACATGTGCACACACACCCCTGGGAATGCATGTACACACACTCCTGGGGAGGAATGTACACACGCTATTAAGGAGGTATGTACTCACACCCCCTTGTGGTGGCATATACACACCCCTAGGGAGGCTTGTACACCCCCCTGGGGACGTATGTACACACACCCCTGGGAAGGCATGTACACCCCCCAGGTGAGGCATGTACACACCCCTGGGGAGGTATACATCCCCCTGGGGAGGCATGTACTCACCCCTTGAGAAGGCCTGTACACACCCCCTTGGAAGGCATGTACACACCCACTGGAAAGGCATGTACACGCCCCCTGGGGATGTATCTACACACCGAATGGGGAGGTATGTACTCACCCACGGGGGAGGTATGTACACACCTCCTGGGAAGACATGTACACGCCCTCTATGAATTCTTGTACACACACCCATGGGAAGGTATGTACACAACCCCTGGGGAGGTATGTACACATCCCATATGTACACAGTAGGTGTATATGTACACATATACACCTACTGTGTATATGTACACAGTAGGTGTATATGTATATGTAGGGGATATGTACACAGTAGGTGTGTACATATCCCCATGGGGGATATGTACACACCTACTGGGGAGGCATGTACACACCCCCTGTAGATGTATCTACCCACACCCTGGGAAGGTATGTACTCACCCCCTGGGGAGGTATGTACAAACCCCCTGGGGAATCATGTACACGCCCCTGGGATTGACATGTACACACTCCCCTGGGGAGGTATATACACACACACCCCTGGGAAGGTATATACTCACATTCCTGAGGAGGTATGTACACACACCATTGGGGAGGCATGTACACACCCCTTGGGGAGGCATGAACACACACCCCCTGGGGAGGAATGGACACACACCCTAGGGGCGGTATGTACACACACTCACCCTGGGGAGGCATGTACACACAACCCTGGGAGGCATGTACACACTCCCAGGAAAGGCATGTACACACCCACTGGGGAGGCAGGTACACACACCCCTGAGGAGGCATGTACATACCCCCCTAGGGAGGCATGTACACACCCACTGGGAAGGCATTTACAAACACCCCCCTGAAGAGGCATGTACACACACCCCTGGGGAGGCGTGTTCACACCCCCTGGGAAGGCATGTACACACCTACTAGGTAGGCATGTACTCACACCCCTGGGGAGGCATGTACACACACCCTTGGGGAGGCATGTACACACCTCCTGGGAAGGTTTGTACACCCCCCTATGGAGGCATGTACAGAGCCCCTGGGAAGGCATGTACACACCCTCTTGGGAGGTATGTACACACCTACTGGGGAGGCATGTACACACGCCCAGGGGATGTATCTACCAACACCCTGGGGAGATATGTACTCACCCCCCTGGGGAGGTATGTACTCACCCCCTGGGAAGACATGTACACGCCTTCTGGGAATTCATATACACACACCCATGGGAAGGTATGTACACACTCCCTGGGGAGGTATGTACAAACTCCCTGGGGAATCATGTACACGCTCCCTGGGATTGGCATGTACACACTCCCCTGGGGAGGTATGTACACATTCCCCTGGGAAGGTATATACTCACACCCCTGAAGAGGTATGTACACACACCCCTGGGGAGGCATGTACACACCCCCTGTTGAGACATGTACACACACCCTGAGGAGGAATGGACGCACACCCTAGGGGCGGTATGTACACACACTCACCCTTTGGAGGCAAGTACACACACCCCTGGGAGGCATGTACACACAACCTTGAGAAGGCATGTACACACACTCCTGGGGAGGCATGTACACACACCCCTAGGAAGGTATGTACACACTCACCCGTGGGGAGGCATGTGCACACCCCCCCTGCGAAGGCATGTACACACACCCCTGGAGAGGTATGTACACACACCCGTGGAGAGGTATGTACACACACCCCTAGAGAGGTAGGTACACACACCTCTGGGGAGGCATGTACACACACCCCTGGGAAGGCATGTACACACATCCCTGGGGAGATATGTACACACACCCCTGGGAAGGCATGTACACACACCCCTGGGGAGGCATGTACACACACCCTGGGGAGGCATGTACACACACCCCTGGGGAGGCATGTACACACACACTCCTGAGAAGGCATGTACACACACATTTGGGGAGGTATATTCACACCCCCTGGGGAGGCAAGTACACGTCCCCTGGGAAGGCACGTACACTCACCCTTGGGGAGGTATGTACACACAACCCTGGGGAGGCATCTACACCCCCCTGGGGAGGCATGTACACACATCCCCCGGTAGGCATGTACCAACCCCTGGGGAGGTATACACCCCCCTGGGGAGGCATGTACTCACCCCCTGAGAAGGCCAGTACACACCCCCTTGGAAGGTATGTACACACCCACTGGGGAGGCATGTACACGTACCCTGGGGATGTATATACACACCGTCTGGGTGAGGTATGTACTCACCCCCTTGGGAGGTATGTACACACCCCCTGGGGATACATGTACACGCCCTCTGGGAATTCATGTACACACACCCATGGGAAGGTATATACACACCACCTGGGGAGGTATGTACAAACCTCATGGGGAAGCAAGTACACATACCCCTGGGGAGATATGTACACACACCCCTGGGGAGGTATATACAAACACCCCTGAGGTGGTATGTACATACGCCCATGGGGAGGCATGTACGCGCCCTCTGCGGAGGCATGTACACACCCCTTGGGGAGTTTGTACACACACCCCTTGGGGAGTTTGTACACACACCCCCTGGGGAGGCATGTACACACACCTCTGGGGAGGCATGTACACACCCACTAAGAAGGCACGTACACACACCCCTCGGGAGGCATGTACACACACACCCCCTAGGGAGGAATGTGCACACACACCCTGGGGAGGCATGTACACACACCCTTGCGGAGGTATGTACACACACCCTTGGGGAGGCATGTACACACACCCCTGGGGAGGTATGTACACACGCCCATGGGGAATCATGTAAACACACCCCTGGGAAGGCATATACAAACACTCCTGGGGAAGCATGTACACACACCCCTAGGGAGGTATGTACACACACCCATGGGAAGGCATGTACACACACCCATGGAGAGGCATGTACACACTATCAGGGAAGTCATGTACACACACACTGGGGAGGCATGTACACACCCCCTGGGGAGGCATGTAGACACACCCCTGGGGAGACATCTACACACCCACTGGGAAGGCATGTACACACACCCATGGGGAGGCATGTACACACACACCCCCAAGGGAGGTATGTACACACACCTCCTCTGGAAGCATGTACACACACCCCTGGGGAGGTATGTACACACAACCTTGGGGAGGCATGTACACACTCCCCTGGGAAGGCATGTACACACACTCCTGGGGAGGAATGTACACACACCCATAGAGAGGTATGTACACCCCCCCCCCCCAGGGGAGGCATGTACACCCCCTTGAGGAGGTATGTACACACACCCCTAGGGAGGTATGTACTCACACCCCTAGGGAGGTATGTACACACACCCCTGGGGAGGCATGTACACACACCCCTAGGGAGGTATGTACTCACACCCCTAGTGAGGTATGTACACACACCCCTGGGGAGGCATGTACACAGCCCCTGGGAAGGCATGTACACACACCCCTGGGAAGGCATGTACACACAACCCTTGGGAGTTATGTACACACACCCCTGTAGAGGTATGTACACACACACTCCTGGGGCGGTATGTACACACACATCTCCGTGGGAGGCATGTACACACACCCATGGGGAGGCATGTACACACCCCCAGGGAAGGCATGTACACACCCACTGGGGAGGCATGTACACATACCCCTGTGGAGGCATGTACACACACCCCTGGCGAGGCATGTACACACCCTCTGGGAAGGCATGTACACACACCTCTGGGGAAGCATGTACACACACACACCCTAGGGAGGTATGTACACACACACCCTGGGCAGGTATGTACACACACACCCTGGGGACGTATCTACACACACCCCTGGGGAGGTATGTACATACAATCCTGGGAACGCATGTACACACACACCCCTGGGAAGGCATGTACACACACTCCTAGGGAGGCATGTACACACACCCCTGGGGAGGTATGTACACACACCCCTTAGAGAGTTATGTACACACACCTCTGGGGAGGCATGTGCACACACCCTTGGGGAGGCATGTACACACACACCCTTAGGGAGGTGTGTACACACTTCCCTCGGGAGGCATGTACACACACCCCTGGGGAGTCATGTACACACACCCCTGAGAAGGGATATACACACACCTCTGGGGAGGTATGTACACACCCTCTGGGGAGGCATGTACACACACCCCTGGGGAGGCAAGTACACGCCTCCTGGGAAGGCATGTACACACACCCCTTGGGAGGTATATACACACACCCTTGGGGAGGCATGTACACCCCCTCTGGGGAGGCATGTTCACACCCGCTGGGAAGGCATGTACACATACCCCTGGGGAGGCATGTACAGACACCCCTGGGGAGGTATGTACTCACACCCCATGGGAGGCATGTACACCTACCCCTGGGGAGGCATGTACACACCCCCTGGGGAGGCATGTACACACCCTCTTAGAAGGCATACACACATCCCTGGGGAGGCGTGTACACACACCTCTGGGGAGGCATGTACACACACACCCGTGGGAAGGCATGTACACGCCCCCTGGGAAGGCTTGTACACACACCCCATGGGAAGGCATGTCCATCCCCCTGGGAAGACATGTGCACACACCCCTGGGAAGGCATATACACACCCCTTGGGAAGGTATGTGCACACCCCCTGGGGAGGCATGTACACATACCCTTGGGGATTCATGTACACGCCCCTTGGGGAGGCATGTACACATACCCTTGGGGGAGGCATGTACACCCCCCTGGGAAGGCATGTACACACACCGCTGGGGAGGCATGTACACACACCCATGGGGAGGCTTGTACACACACCCCTCCTGGGAAGGCATGTACACACCCCCTAGGAAGGCATGTACATACACCCCTGGGGAGGTATGTACACACACCCTGGGAAGGCATGTACACACACCCCTGGGAAGGCATGTACACACACACCTGAGGAGGCATGTGCAGGCCCCTGGGGAGGCATGTACACACACCCCTGGGAAGGCATGTACACACCCCCTGGGAAGGCATGTACATACACCCCTGGGGAGGTATGTACACACGCCCTGGGAAGGCTTGTACACACACTCCTGTGGAGGCATGTACACCCTCTGGGAAGGCATGTGCACACCCCTGGGAAGGCATGTACACACACCCCCGGGGAGGCATTTACACCCTCTGGGAAGGCATGTACACACCCCTGGGGAGGCATGTACACCCTCTGGGAAGGCATGTACACACCCCTGGGGAGGCATGTACACACACCCCCGGGGGAGGCATGTACATACAAATCGACGGAGTAGCAATTAGCTCTGTATTGGGTGTCCTGTTCGCGTATTTCTATTCGGGCTCTCTGGAAGAGAAGATATTCAGGACTATGAGCTAGCACCAGATCTATAACAGATAGACTGGCGACATTATGATCTGTGTCCGGACCTTCAAGAGCTGGAGATGATTAAGCGATCGGTAACCGAGTCCTCACTACTCCTGTTAACACATGAACTTGTTATCGACGGTTCACTCCCTTTCCTCGACATACACGTCAAAACCGGAGACGCCACCTTCAACCCTGGAGTCTACACCACACCAACGCCTCAGTGAGTGCCGCTGCCGATACAAGACAAGTGTGATTAATATATGCACATGTAGACCTCTCACCCACTGCACAAACTGCCATGCAGTGCACAAAGAACTGCAGAGAAGTGTGCAGGCCCCAGTATACTATGGATAAACAAATAAGTGATCACCTGCTTTAGGAAGTCTCTAAATAAATGGTACAACTCCAACCACACCAGCATACGCCCCCCACTCATCAAGTTAGTAAACAACAAGTAAGACTGGCAGTCTGACAGGATGTCGTGCCGGTAGGAGGGCAAGATGGAAGACAGGCAGAGAGAGAGACCAGCGATCTGGAAGGCAGGTCATCAAGAAGGTTGACAGGCTGACAGAACGGCCAGCAACCCGGAGGGCAAGCAGAATGGCATGCATGTTGACAGGATGGCAGGCATGCGGGAAGGATAAGAGGCAGGTTGGCAGGGCAGCAGATTGGCTGGTAGGAAGGCTGGCAAGACGCAGGGCGCGAATATTTATATGACGTAATATAATTGGCGTTTATTCACTGATTTATAATAAGGTTTTTAAATGGTATGACGTTACCTAAATTAATGTAATGCAATGTAACGTAACAAATTTAGGAGATCGCATGTTACAACTGGTCAGGGAAGCATCATTAGGCCGCCCACGTAGGGAAGTCCTCTCAGGAAGCTCCACACGAGAATTATTGTACTAGGCTGTAGATTATTTAGATTATATATGTAGATTAGTATAGACAATCATATTTACAATGAAAACTGTATGTGGAGTCTGCCTCCACCACATCACTTCGTAGTGCATTCCATCTGTTAACTACTTTGTTCGTGTTCCACCCGTGTTAAATAGTTTATCTACGCTGTCAATTTCTCAATTCTTCTGAGAAATTTATAGGTGGTGATCATATCTCCACTAACTCTTCTGTCTTCCCGTGTCGGGAGATTTAGTTCAGGCAATCGTTATAGTGTGAGTGTGTGTACTCACCTATTTGTGCCTGTACGATCGAGCTCTAGCTCTTGGATCCCACTTTTATAGCCTTTGGTAATCTAATGCAATGACCCCTGACCTATCTAACTATCATACCTGCTTTTAAGGTTATGAATGGAGTTAGCCTCTACAACCTGCTCCTTTAGGTCATTCCATTTACTCACTTCCCTTACGCTACAGAAAAACTTTCTAACATCTTTAGGACACATCTGAATCTCAAGTAAGTAATTAAGTAATTATCAAAAGAAGGCACCAAACCGGGAAGGCTATGTAGCACCATCAAATATGCAAAATAATCAGAGGGCGCTAAATATCACCAAGAATGCCAATACGAGAACAAAAACGCATAAGGCGAACGATATCAAAAGTATCCGAGTCACCAAGAATTCTATCGAGGGACAGGTGACCGCGAGGGGCGGTCGGAAAGCAAGACACACGCTCGTCCTGGAAGTCAGGACATTCAAGAAGGACATGCACGACCGTAAGAGGGACAATGCAACTAGGACAATAAGGAGCAGGGCGGCGCTCCATCAAGTGACCATGGGTTAAGCGAGTATGGCCAATACGCAACCTCGCCAGAGCTGTTTCCCACCGCCGGTTACGGTGGAAGGAGGACGGCCACGAGGAAACACAACATTTAAGAGTACGTAGCTTGTTACCAGTAACAGACAACCAAGAAGCCTGCCAACGGGTAAGGACTGAGGAATGGATAACCGGGTAAAAGTCGGAATACGGAATGCCCTTACGAGAGATGGGACAAGAGCAGACAGCTTCCTTGGTGGCAGCATCCGCACGCTCATTTAAAGACACACCAATATGGCTGGGAACCCAACAAAACTCAACCGACTTAAATTTACTGTGAACGAGAAACAGCCAATGCTGGATCTCGACAACTACTGGATGAACCGGATTAAAGGACCCGAGAGCCATGAGGGCACTACGAGAGTCAACAACAACCACAAAGGAAGACTGACAACGAGAAAGCAGGAGACGAAGAGCATAGAGAATAGCATAAAGTTCCGCTGTAAAGATGCTAGTCTCCGGAGGCAAGCGACACATATAAGTGCGATCAGGAAAAACAACAGAGTAGCCAACACCGTCCGCTGACTTAGACCCATCGGTGAAGACAGAAACGGAGCGGGAGTGAGAAGAAAAGTGCTCGAGGAAAAGGCGTTTTAGAACCGTAGGAGGGGTAAAAGCTTTAGTGACACGGGTCAAGGAAGTACAAAACCGCGGAAGAGGGACCCTCCACGGGGGCAAAGAAGGAACAACACGAGGAGAAACATCAGAAATACGAACGGAGAGAGAATCCTGTAGGCGAGATAACCGGACAGAAAGAGGGAGGTGGTGAAGAGGAACAGGAACCGCAGGAGGGGTAAAAGTTAAAGCACGACAGAGGCGAGAGGAAGGATGTTGCAAGGACCGCGCAAGATAGCGAAGACAGTAGCGATCACGGCGGTCCTGGAGAGACAGGAAGCCAGTGTCAACATATAAGCTAAGGATGGGAGTCGAACGAAAGGCACCAGAACTGAGGCGCAACCCAGTATGGTGCAAAGCATCAAGACGGCGAAGAGTAGAAGGAGAAGCAGACGAGTAAGCAGGGCAACCATAATCGAGCTTAGACAGGACGAGAGAGGAATGTAAAGCAAGGAGAGTGCGCCTATCTGCCCCCCAAGAAGTATGGGATAAGACCCGAAGGAGGGTAAGGGCCTTAGAGCACTCAACACGGAGGTAAGAGATATGGGGAGACCAAGACAAACGAGTGTCAAGGAATAACCCCAAAAGCTTCGCGGAATCTTTGTATTCAAGGGGATGACCATAAAGTAACAAAGAGGGACGAAGAACAACCCGTTTCCGCGTAAAAGTCATGGCACAAGTCTTAGAAGTAGAGAACTTGAAGCCATGACCTGTGGCCCAAGACGACACGGCATCAATCGCAAGTTGAAGCCGGCGTTGAAGGAGAGGCGAATCATCACACTGACAACAAAGGGTAAGATCATCGACATAGAGAGCGGAGAAGACACCAGAAGGAAGAGAGGAAAGAAGACCATTGAGGGCAACAAGAAAAAGAGTAGTGCTCAGAACACTACCCTGGGGCACACCTTCGTATTGCTGAAAAGAGGGAGAGAGAGCGGTACCAAGGCGCACCCGAAAGGAACGACGAGAGAGGAAGCTGCGGAGAAAGAGAGGGAGATGACCACGAAGGCCAAAAGAATGAAGTTGAGATAGGATATGATAACGCCAAGTGGTGTCGTAAGCCTTTTCTAGGTCAAAAAGGACGGCAACAACGGAGGTCTTCGCAGCAAAAGCAGTACGAATATAGACCTCCAAGTTCACCAGGACATCTGTCGTGCTGCGGCACTTTCGGAAACCAAATTGAGAAGGGGAGAGGAGGTGATGGTGTTCCAGGAACCACATCAGACGAACGTTAACCATACGTTCAAAGAGTTTGCAGACACAACTTGTGAGAGCAATAGGGCGAAAGTCCTTAGGGGAAGTACCCAGAGACCCCGGTTTGCGAACAGGGAGGACAACGGCATCGAGCCAGTCCTCAGGGACTGACGACGACTCCCAGATCCGATTATACAGACTCAGTAAATACTGAGACGTGCTCGGAGGGAGATGGCGAAGCATCTCATAATGAATACCATCGGAGCCCGCCGCCGTAGAACCGCAGAGGGCCAGGGCAGAACGAAGTTCAGAGAGAGAGAAGGGATCATTATAGGGAAGCTGAAGATGAGTGCAGAAATCTAAAGGACGAGACTCAAGGACAGGTTTACGAAGAAGGAAAGATTGGGGAAGATGAAGACCAGAGCTAACAGAAGAAAAGTGGGAACCCAGTTCGGAAGCGACCTGCAACGGGTCCGCCAAAAGAGTATCATGGAGGTGAAGGACCGGTGAAACATCGGGAACGAACTTACCCGCTATCTTGCGGATACGCTTCCAGATCTGGGCCAGAGGGGTCTCGGACGTAATTGTTGAGACATAAGATGCCCAACATTCACGTTTAGCCGTACGGAAGGCCCTACGGGCCACCGCACTCGCTTTCTGAAAGAAAAGAAAAGAATCGGTCGTCTGCCTACGGCGGTGCCTCTTCCAGGCTGCACGCTTACAGCGGACAGCCCGAGCACAGTCCGCATTCCACCAGGGAACGCACTTCCGTGGACCCCGAGAGGAAGAGCGAGGAATAGAGCGGAGGGCAGCGTTGAAGACAGTGTCATGAAAAAGGAGGAGAGCGCGAGAGAGAGGCAGAAGGGAGAGGTCAGGGAGAGCAGCACTGAGGGTAAATAGGGTCCAGTCTGCCTTAGCAAACTGCCACCTAGGGAAAGAGAGGGAAGGGCGAAAAGAGAAAAAGGAAACAAGGATGGGGAAATGATCACTTCCATGGAGGTCATCAAGAACCTGCCACGTGAAATCTAAGTAAAGAGAAGAAGAGCAGAGAGAAAGATCAAGACAAGAAAGGGTGCGAGTCCGAGAGTCCAAATGAGTGGGCTCACCAGAATTCAGAAGAGACAGGGAAGAAGAGAGGAGAAACGGCTCAAGGAGGCGACCCCGGGTATTCGTCAGAACGTCACCCCAAAGAGAATGACGACAATTGAAGTCACCCAGCAGGAGCACAGGCTCCGGCAAGGAGTCCAGGAGGTGTTTCAAATCAGGAAGAGAGAGCGGGACACTCGGGGGGAGATAAATGGAAGAAACTGTGTACCATTTTCCCACAAAGATACGAGCAGCAGAACAATGGAGAGGCGAAGGAAAAATTAAAGGAACAAAGGGAACATCAGCCCGAATCAAGAGAGCAGAAGAATTAGAAGCCCCAGCAATGGCTGGGGGGGGGAGAGAAAGGAATAGCCACGAAAACGACCAGTACGAGCACCAAGCATTGGCTCCTGGAGACAGACACAAAGGGGCGAAAACCGCGAAATCAGAAGTTGGAGTTCGAGGAAATTGGCGTAATAACCTCGAACGTTCCATTGAAGAATGGACAACGACGAGAAGAGAAAGGACAAAAACAGAGAACAAGGAAGAAACAAAGGCGAAAGAGCAACAGAGCACGTTAAAGAATATCAGGGTCGGGATCAGGGTCAGCAAAGTCAGGGTTAGGGGGCATGGGTAAACTGAGCAAAGACGGAGGGAAGGAAACGGGAGAACAGATCAGAGGTGGGCGGGCAGGGTCCGGAGGAGGAGGAGGAGGAGGAGGAGGAGGAAGAGGAGGAGACAACGGAGAGGAACCGTCAAGGACAGCAGCAGGAGGAGGGGGAGTAGAAAGAGGGGAGCGCACCCCAGCAAGAGCTGCAACCGAAAGGGAAGCAGGGGCCAAAGAAACCTCCATAGCAGGAACAGGGGGCGCAAGCACTGAAACGGGAGGGGAAGGAGCAACAGAGCCAGAAGGAGGAGCTTAGGAAGAAAGTGAAGCCTTCTTACCCGCCTTGGAAGAGGAAGGAGAGGAGCCAGGCTTACGCTTCTGACTTAAAGAGACCGGTGTCCCAGCAACTACGTACCGGGCAACGGATTCCAGTGTCTCAACAGGAGAAGCTGAACGAGAGCACACACGACGGCCGTTAGGAGAGCGATGGACATCCGCCCGCACCGACAGGCGGTGGGGAGAGCCGATAGATGGAGGAAGAGGATGGGAAGGAGGATCGGAGGGGGACGAGGAAGAGGACACAGAAGACACGACAGACCGGGTAGAAGGAAGGGGAACCCCAGACAGAGGACCAGGAGGAGGATCCTTCGGGAGAGAACCCAAAGGAACAGAGGAGGGGGCAGTGGGCGCATCAGGGTCCAAGGCCCGGAAACGGTTGTGAGTCTGAGGAAGGCGGGAAGGACGAGGAGAGGAAGAGCGCAACACGCGAGCATAAGATATTAGCATAAGGCGGGAGCCGGCGAACCTGGCGCCTCGCCTCAGGAAAAGATAAACGCTCCCGGTGCTTCAGGTTGAGGACGGCTGCCTCAAGCTTGTAATGGACACACGCACGGGAGAAGGTAGGATGGGCCTCACCGTAGTTGAGGCAACGAGCCTGGGGAGAAGTGCACTCCGACTTAGAGTGACCTTCGCCACCACACAAAGGACAGAGAGAGACAGTCCCGGAGCAGCGGAGGGCACCATGCCCAAACCTCCAGCACTTGTTGCAGAGCCGAGGTGAAGGAATGTACTCCTGGACAGAGCACCTGGCACCAGCAAGAATGACAGAGGGTGGAAGGGTCCTACCATCAAAGGTAATCTTCACAACCCGGAGGGGATGACGGCGACTACCACGAGGGGGACGAGTAAACGTGTCCACCTGGAGAATAGAATGGCCCTGGGCAGCGAGGATATGTCGAATATCGTCGTGGCAGTCGCGCAGGTCCCGAACACCGGTTGCAACATGGGGCAGGAGCAAAATAGTGCCAACACTGGCATTCAACTGAGCGTTCTTCGAGACCCGAACGGGGGTCTCGCCAAGGCAGGATAAGGCAGCCAAGCGGGAAGCAGCATCCTGAGAAGGAGCAGCAACGACACGTGCACCGAGACGAGTGGGGTTGAAAGTAATGGAGGCATATACGGAGTCAATGAGATGTCGATGAAGGGAGAAATCGTCAGGAGGCGCAGAATCAAGAGGGAGGAGATCAAAATATTTGGCCCACGAAGCGGGACCAAACAAGGCTTGATAGGTTGCAGAACTGGAAGGAATCGAGCGAGGGCGGCCGTGACGAGGACGGCGGTGAGAACCCCCAGAGAGAGAGGGGTTAAAAGGCGCAGTAGTTACAACGAGAGAAGGAGCCGCGCCAGGGGACGAGGTAGTCACCACTGGGGGCTTGGGGCTCGACCCAACCACAGAGGAGGGAGGGGAGCCAGGGGAAGGAGTCAGAGAGGCCAAAGGAGGAGCAAGGTCGGGGCCCAATGCAGCGGAGGCTACAGAGCCCGGTCTTCCAATACAGACCGACTCGGAGGCTTGGTCGCCCACCCCACGAGCCTGAGAAGGTAAGCCAGAAGCAGCCGAAACAGGGGTTATCATCTTGACGAAAAGAAGAATTCACTCATGAATGTGCCCCCACACCCACCATGGAGCCACAATTAGAGGCAGGACACCCAACAAGAAGCTATCGCCGATCTAGTCGGGGCCTCCTAGGGGTGCGTCGTGAGTATACGCCCCACAAACGCCACCTTAAGAAACCGACAGTCCGTCGAGATCGGGTTCAGTGACGAAGTGGGGATTGACAATAAAAGGTTCCCCTCGCTCTCGACGTCGGGTACTGCAGTTCTACGGGTGCATGAGTATGCCTCCTCAAGCACCCGGGCGTCAAAATAGAAGAAGTCCATGGAAGAACCAGAACGAGCAAAAGGTCGGCAGGAAACGGCAAGCAGATAGGAGAAGAGGGGGGAGAAAAACGAAACAGAAGGAAAAGGAAAAGGTGCCCAGCAGAATTGGAGAGGACGGCAGCAGGAGCACAAGGCTAGAAAAGGACAGAGGCCTGTCCTAAGGAGCATCACACTCCGGCAGCCGCCCACGAAGCCCCCACACGGCGACAACGAGCTGAGCGGGGAGGGGGTCTGAATCTCAAGCTTCCATACATGCTCCCTGTTGATATTCATTGTAAACATTTCCTATTTCCACCTTGTCACTTTAATTATTTTATACGTCAGTATCATGTCCCCCCCCCCCCTCTGTCCCTCCTCTTTTCTAACACCGTCAGGTTTAGTTCTTTCAGTCTCTCTTCGTACCTCATCCCTCGCAGCTGTGTACTCACCTAATTGTGCTTGCAGGGGTTGAGCTCTGGCTCTTTGGTCCCGCGTCTCAATCGTCTACAGTGTGTACTCACCTAATTGTGCTTGCGGGGGTTGAGCTCTGGCTCTTTGGTCCCACCTCTCAACCGTCAATCAACAGACGTACAGGTTCCTGAGCCTATTGGGCTCTATCATATCTACACTTGAACCTGTGCATGGAGTTATCCTCCACCACATCACTTCCTAATGCATTCCATTTGTCAACCACTCTGACACTAAAAAAGTTCTTTCTAATATCTCTGTGGCTCATTTGGGCACTCAGTTTCCACCTGTGTCCCGTAGTGCGTGTGCCCCTTGTGTTAAACAGCCTGTCCTTATCTACCCTGTCGATTCCCTTGAGAATCTTGAGTGTGGTGATCATGTCCCCCCCCTCTAACTCTTCTGTCTTCCAGCGAAGTGAGGTTTAATTCCCGTAGCCTCTCCTCGTAGCTCATACCTCTCAGCTCGGGTACTAGTCTGATGGCAAACCTTTGAACCTTTTCCAGTTTGGTCTTATCCTTGACTAGATATGGACTCCATGCTGGGGCTGCATACTCCAGGATTGGCCTGACATATGTGGTATACAAAGTTCTGAACGATTCCTTTCACAAGTTTCTTAATGCCGTTCTTATGTTGGCCAGCCTGGCATATGCCGCTGATGTTATCCTCTTAATATGGCCTGAAGGGGACAGGTCTGGCGTGATGTCAACCCCCAAGTCTTTTTCTCTCTCTGACTCATGAAGAATTTCATCTCCCAGATGATACCTAGTATCTGGCCTCCTGCGCCCTACGCCTATCTTCATTACATTACATTTGCTTGGGTTAAACTCTAGCACCCATTTGTTCGACCATTCCTTCAGCTTGTCTAGGTCTTCTTGAAGCCTCAAGCAGTCCTCCTCTGTCTTAATCCTTCTCATAATTTTGGCATCGTCAGCAAACATTGAGAGAAATGAATCTATACCCCCCGAGAGATCATTTACATATATCAGAAACAAGATAGGACGGAGTACAGAGCACTGTGGAACTCCACGCCAATCCGAGGTCTCACCCCTCGCCGTACCTCTGCTTCCTATTGCTTAGGTACTCTCTTATCCACTGGAGCACCTTACCAGCTACACCTGCCTGTCTCTCCAGCTTATGTACCAGCCTCTTATGCTGTACTGTGTCAAAGGCTTTCCGACAATCCAAGAAAATGCAGTCCGTCCAGCCTTCTCTTTCTTGCTTAATCTTTGTCAACTGGTCGTAGAATTATATTAAGCCAGTCAGGCAAGATTTACCCTCCCTGAATCCATGTTGTCAATTTGTCATGAAGTCCTTTCTCTCCAGATGTGTTACTAGGTTTTGTCTAACGATCTTCTCCATCACCTTGCATGGTATACAAGTCAAGGACACTGGCCTGTAGTTCAGTGCTTCTTGCCTGTCGCCCTTTTTGTATATTGGGACTACGTTCGCCATCTTCCATATTTCCGGTAGGTCTCCCGTCTCCAGTGACTCCCTTAGGAAACGTCTCATCTCCCCATGTTTTCCCTTTCAGTAAGCCAACCTTTTGTTTCCTAGTTCTTTTTTGGGGGAGATAATTCCTAGCTCTACCAGGTACTCAAAGTTTAATATACTGTGGTCACTCATTCCCAAGGGTGCTTCCATCTTAACTTCCATTATATCCATTTAGGGTAAATATCAGATCGAGCATGGCTGGTTCATCTTCTCCTCTCATTCTTGTTGGTTCCTTGATGTGCTGGCTTAGAAAGTGTCTTGTTGCCGTGTCCAGCAGCTTAGGTCACTATGTTTCTGGTGCTCCATGTGGATCCCTGTTCTCCCAGTCTATTTTCCCGTGGTTGAAGTCTTTCATTATTAGTAGTCCAGATCCATTCCTGTTGGCAACAGAAGCTGCTCTCTCTATTATGTTAATGGTGGCCATGTTGTTTCTATCATATTCCTGTCTGGGTCTTCTGTCAATTGTTGGTGGATTATTATGACTACGACTATAATTTTTTGTCCTCCAGTTGTTATGGTACCTGCTATGTAGTTACTGAAATCCTCACAGCCCTGAATAACCATCTCCTCAAAGTCCCAGCCCTTTCTTACCAGCAGAGCTACACCACCACCACCTCTTCCTTCTCTCTCTTTCCTCATAACATAATATTCCTGTGGGAACACTGCATTTGTTATGGTTTTCGTTAACTTTGTTTCCGGGAGTACTATTATGTCTGGGTTTTCCTCTAGTACCCCTTCTCCAAGCTCATTTGCTTTGTTTGTAATTCCATCTATGTTAGTGTATATTGCCCTGAGGCTCACTTTCTTCGGTCCCTTCTCAAATCGCCTCCTTGGTGAGTGTTCTGCTGGTGGGGGAAGCTGTTCCATGGGTGTGAGGAATTGTGAGGTGGATAACAGGGTCTCAGAGGGTACAGGGGTGAGGGGCAGGGGTCAAGTGAAGGGGGAGGGTATGGGATGAAGGAGAAGGGAGTACTGGGAGGAAAAGGGGGGAGTGGGGACTTGGCGGGAGGTGGGGAAGGATAGCTGGGTGGGAATGGGGTGACGGTAGGGAGATTTGGCTGTGCATTTGAGTGGGGGCAGGGAGGGCTTGGAATAGGGGGGTTTCCTATGCAGAGGAGGGTGGTGTGGTTGCCCTCCCCTCTGGTGTTACTGGGTAGCTGGTTGTGAGTTCCCCCCCTTACCTCTGGGGATGATGTGTTGGGAGCTGTGAGTTCTGGTTTTCCCCTCTCGCCCTGCGCCTCTTCCTTGCTTCTGCCGCCATTACTCTCTCCTCCCTCATCATGTCCCTCTGGAGGAATACTTTTTTTAAATCTCCCACATGTTGCTGGCGGTTTTTCCTTGTTAGAATCAACTCCTTTGTGTTCTCGTTTGTAAACACTATCTTTAACACCCGATCTCGGTCTTTGTTGTACCATCCTAGACTGAAAACTTTCTCAATTCTATGCTCAACCCCTTCCATCTCTAGTGTCTTCAGTATTTCATTCACTGCTGCATTGTCCTTATCATTCCACTCTGTCCTGATGGAGCCTTCCTGCTCTTTAATACCCACAGCTACCACTGATCTTTTTCTTTCCAGCAGCTGGGTAGTGGAGCACACTGCTTCCTGTGAGGTGGCTGCTTTCATGGCCACCTCCATCATTTTGGACATTATTTCAGAGTTATTTTTTTAGCATTTCTGCAAATGTTGCTTTTATATTGGCCTTCTCTTCCAGTATACTATTTTCACCTTCCCTCTGGATGATTATTTGAGTCTCAGCATCAACACTGTTCTCTCTGAAGGCTCTAATCTCCTCTTTTGCTGCTGTCAGCTCTCTTTTCAGAATGCTTATTTCATTCTTCATTTCCTGCATCTCACTCTTGATATTCTCTACAAACTGGGCGAACATTTCCTTCATTTCATCACCTGGACTTTTTTCCTGTTCCCCTGCTTCCTCTGGCCATCATGCTTGCCCCTATTCCTGTTATGCTGTGATAGGATTTGTCAGGAGGAGGGCAAGAGAGGGGGTTATCTTAAGGTTATCTTGAAATGATTTCAGGGCTTTAGTGTCCCCACGGCTCGGTCCTCGACCAGGCCTCCACCCCCAGGAAGCAGCCCGTGACAGCTGACTAACACCCAGGTACCTCTTTTACTACTAGGTAACAGGGGCATAGGATGAAAGAAACCTTGCCCATTGTTTCTCGCCGGCGCCTGGGATCGTACCCAGGACCACAGGATCACAAGTCCAGTGTGCTGTCCGCTCAGCCGACCGGCGACCGGGGTGGGTGGAGAAAGGAGGAGGGCAAGCGGGGTGAGAGAGAGAGAGAGAGAGAGAGAGAGAGAGAGAGAGAGAGAGAGAGAGAGAGAGAGAGAGAGAGAGAGAGAGAGAGAGAGAGAGAGAGAGAGAGAGAGAGAGAGAGAGAGTGGGAGAAAGAAAGAGAGCGAGAGGGAGAGAGGGCTAGAGAGGAGGAGAGAGGGGTGAGGGGTGAGTGCGAGAGGGGGAGAGTGTGTGTATGGGGGATGCGTATGGAAGGGTGGGAGGGAGCGTAGATTGTCACTTCTGGTCAGGTGTGTGTGTGTGCGTGTATTTGCGGTCAGTCGTGGAGGAGTGGGAGTGGGTGGGGGAGTGTATTGGGTTTGTGATTTGGGGGGTAAGAGAGGGGGTGGAGTATGAGTGAGGTCTTATCCCCCTTTCCACAAAAGGTTTTAATCCTTTCTACCCTGACTGAACGTTTGTGTGTGTGTGTGTGAGCATGTGTGTGTGTATGTTTTTGCGTGTGCGTGTGTGTGTGCATGCATACGTACATGCACGTGCGTGCGAGCATGCTTGTTTGTGTCACGAGGGTCCCGTAAGTGTCAGCCTCTACCCAAAATGAGCCACTTTGAGATTTTAAATATATATGATATCCTGAACAAGAATTTGATAATATTTTACCTCACTCTATACACCTGAATAATTGACCAGAGAGGGGCACCTACCAGTTAGCCTCCCGCTCACACAACTAGATGAATAAGGACGATGTATGGATGATGGTGTACGGTCACCGCCTCCCACGTGGTGATTCACTATGTCCCAGTAGATTGATGATGGCGGTTCTTCTCTATCTAACACAAAGCTCTGGAGTCAGTCACTGTATCGTTGTGACTGTTGTGTTACTGTTCACTAATTTGCTGTACCACTGATCACTGGAGCCCAAATGTAAACAAAGCCTCGTGGCCCTCCCACGTGGCCTGTCTGGTAAATTCACTGTTTAACACAAAGTTCTAGTGATAGCACGGTATTTTTCTTTCCTATTTCGCGGCGGTTATACACTTTGTGATACCCCTAGATCTGTGATTTGTCACTATAGCCTTAATTAACCAAAAAATATTGGCGTTTTTCGTAGAGTGCGACCCCGCGAGCCTCCCTCGACGGCTGACTCGACTCGACCCTGTATATATGTGTGTGTGTGTGTGTGTGTGTGTGTGTGTGTGTGTGGTGTGTGTGTGTCTGTGTGTGTGTGTGTGTGTGTGTGTGTGTGTGTGTGTGTGTGTGTGTGTGTGATGTGTGTGTGTGTGTGTGTGTGTGTGTGTGTGTGTGTGTGTGTGTGTGTGTGTGTGTGTGTGTGTGTGTGTGTGTGTGTGTGTGTGTACTCACCTAGTTACTCACCTAGTTGTGCTTGCGGGGGTTGAGCTCTGGCTCTTTGGTCCCGCCTCTCAACCGTTAATCAACAGGTGTACAGGTTCCTGAGCCTTTTGGGCTCTATCATATCTACACTTGAAACTGTGTATGGAGTCAGCCTCCACCACATCACTTCCTAATGCATTCCATTTGTCAACCACTCTGACACTAAAAAAGTTCTTTCTAATATCTCTGTGGCTCATTTGGGCACTCAGTTTCCACCTGTGTCCCCTAGTGCGTGTGCCCCTTGTGTTAAATAGCCTGTCTTTATCAACCCTGTCGATTCCCCTTGAGAATCTTGAATGTGGTGATCATGTCCCCCCTAACTCTTCTGTCTTCCAACGAAGTGAGGTTCAATTCCCGTAGTCTCTCCTCGTAGCTCATACCTCTCAGCTCGGGTACTAGTCTAGTGGCAAACCTTTGAACCTTTTCCAGTTTAGTCTTATGCTTGACTACATATGGACTCCATGCTGGAGCTGCATACTCCAGGATTGGTCTGACATATGTGGTATATAATGTTCTGAAAGATTCCTTACACAAGTTTCTAAAGGCCGTTCTTATGTTAGCCAACCTGGCATATGCTGCTGATGTTATCCTCTTGATATGAGCTTCAGGGGACAAGTCTGGCGTGATATCAACCCCCAGGTCTTTCTCTCTCTCTGACTCTTGAAGTATTTCATCTCCCAAGTGATACCTTGTATCTGGTCTCCTGCTTCCTACCCCTATGTTCATTACATTACATTTGCTTGGGTTAAACTCTAACATCCATTTGTTCGACCATTCCTGCAGCTTGTCCAGGACTTCTTGAAGCCTCAAGCTGTCCTCCTCTGTCTTAATCCTTCTCATAATTTTGGCGTCGTCAGCAAACATTGAGAGGAATGAGTCTATACCCTCTGGGAGATCATTAACGTATATCAGAAACAGGATAGGTCCAAGCACAGAACCCTGTGGGACTCCACTGGTGACTTCACGCCATTCTGAGGTCTCACCCCTCACTATAACTCTCTGCTTCCTATTGCTTAGGTACTCCCTTATCCACTGGAGCGCCCTACCAGTTACTCCTGCCTGTTTCTCCAGCTTATGCATCAACCTTTTATGGGGTACTGTGTCAAAGGCTTTCCGACAGTCCAAAAAAATGCAGTCCACCCATCCTTCTCTTTCTTGCTTAATCTTTGTCACCTGATCATAGAATTCTATCAAGCCTGTAAGGCAAGTAAGTAAGTAAGTAATTATCAAAAGAAGGCACCAAACCGGGAAGGCTATGTAGCACCATCAAATACGCAAAATAATCAGAGGGCGCTAAATATCACCAAGGACGCCAATACGAGAACAAAAACGCATAAGGCGAACGATATCAAAAGTATCCGAGTCACCAAGAATTCTATCGAGGGACAGGTGACCGCGAGGGGCGGTCGGAAAGCAAGACATACGCTCGTCCTGGAAGTCAGGACATTCAAGAAGGACATGCACGACCGTAAGAGGGACAATGCAACTAGGACAATAAGGAGCAGGGCGGCGCTCCATCAAGTGACCATGGGTTAAGCGAGTATGGCCAATACGCAACCTCGCCAGAGCTGTTTCCCACCGCCGGTTACGGTGGAAGGAGGACTGCCACGAGGAAACACAACATTTAAGAGTACGTAGCTTGTTACCAGCAACAGACAACCAAGAAGCCTGCCAACGGGTAAGGACTGAGGAATGGATAACCGGGTAAAAGTCGGAATACGGAATGCCCTTACGAGAGATGGGACAAGAGCGGACAGCTTCCTTGGCGGCAGCATCCGCACGCTCATTTAAAGACACACCAATATGGCTGGGAACCCAACAAAACTCAACCGACTTAAATTTACTGTGAACGAGAAACAGCCAATGCTGGATCTCGACAACCACTGGATGAACTGGATTAAAGGACCCGAGAGCCATGAGGGCCCTACGAGAGTCAACAACAACTACAAAGGAAGACTGACAACGAGAAAGTAGGAGACGAAGAGCATAGAGAATAGCATAAAATTCCGCTGTAAAGATGCTAGTCTCCGGAGGCAAGCGACACATATAAGTGCGATCAGGAAAAACAACAGAGTAGCCAACACCGTCCGCAGACTTAGACCCATCGGTAAAGACAGAAACGGAGCGGGAGTGAGAAGAAAAGTGCTCGAGGAAAAGGCGTTTTAGAACCGTAGGAGGGGTAAAAGCTTTAGTGATACGGGTCAAGGATGTACAAAACCGCGGAAGAGGGACCCTCCACGGGGGCAAAGAAGGAACAACACGAGGAGAAACATCAGAAATACGAACGGAAAGAGAATCCTGCAGGCGAGATAACCGGACAGAAAGAGGGAGGTGGTGAAGAGGAACAGGAACCGCAGGAGGGGTAAAAGTTGAAGCATGACAGAGGCGAGAGGAAGGATGTTGCAAGGACCGCGCAAGATAGCGAAGACAGTAGCGATCACGGCGGTCCTGGAGAGACAGGAAGCCAGTGTCAACATACAAGCTAAGGACGGGAGTCGAACGAAAGGCACCAGAACTGAGGCGCAACCCAGTATGGTGCAAAGCATCAAGACGGCGAAGAGTAGAAGGAGAAGCAGACGAGTAAGCAGGGCAACCATAATCGAGCTTAGACAGGACGAGAGAGGAATGTAAAGCAAGGAGAGTGCGCCTATCTGCCCCCCAAGAAGTATGGGACAAGACCCGAAGGAGGGTAAGGGCCTTAGAGCACTCAACACGGAGGTAAGAGATATGGGGAGACCAAGACAAACGAGTGTCAAGGAATAACCCCAAAAGCTTCGCGGAATCTTTGTATTCAAGGGGATGACCATAAAGTGACAAAGAGGGACGAAGAACAACCCGTTTCCGCGTAAATGTCATGGCACAAGTCTTAGAAGTAGAGAACTTGAAGCCATGATCAGTGGCCCAAGACGACACGGCATCAATTGCAAGTTGAAGCCGGCGTTGAAGGAGAGGCGAATCATCACCCTGACAACAAAGGGTAAGATCATCGACATAGAGAGCGGAGAAGACACCAGAAGGAAGAGAGGAAAGAAGACCATTGAGGGCAACCAGAAAAAGAGTAGTGCTCAGAACACTACCCTGGGGCACACCTTCGTATTGCTGAAAAGAGGGAGAGAGAGCGGTACCAAGGCGCACCCGAAAGGAACGACGAGAGAGGACTCTGCGGAGAAAGAGAGGGAGATGACCACGAAGGCCAAAAGAATGAAGTTGAGATAGGATATGATAACGCCAAGTGGTGTCGTAAGCCTTTTCCAGGTCAAAAAGGACGGCAACAACGGAGGTCTTCGCAGCAAAAGCAGTACGAATATAGACCTCCAAGTTCACCAGGACATCTGTCGTGCTGCGGCACTTGCGGAAACCAAATTGAGAAGGGGAGAGGAGGTGATGGTGTTCCAGGAACCACATCAGACGAACGTTAACCATACGTTCAAAGAGTTTGCAGACACAACTTGTGAGAGCAATAGGGCGAAAGTCCTTAGGGGAAGTACCCAGAGACCCCGGTTTGCAAACAGGGAGGACAACGGCATCGAGCCAGTCCTCAGGGACTGACGACGACTCCCAGATCCGATTATACAGACTCAGTAAATACTGAGACGTGCTCGGAGGGAGATGGCGAAGCATCTCATATTGAATACCATCGGAGCCCGCCGCCGTAGAACCGCAGAGGGCCAGGGCAGAACGAAGTTCAGAGAGAGAGAGAAGGGATCATTATAGGGAAGCTGAAGATGGGTGCAGAAATCTAAAGGACGAGACTCAAGGACAGGTTTACGAAGAAGGAAAGATTGGGGAAGATGAAGACCAGAGCTAACAGAAGAAAAGTGGGAACCCAGTTCGGAAGCGACCTGCAACGGGTCCGCCACAAGAGTATCATGGAGGTGAAGGACCGGTGAAACATCGGGAACGAACTTACCCGCTATCTTGCGGATACGCTTCCAGATCTGGGCCAGAGGGGTTTCGGACGTAATTGTTGAGCCATAAGATGCCCAACATTCACGTTTAACCGTACGGATGGCCCTACGGGCCACCACACTCGCTTTCCGAAAGAAAAGAAAAGAATCGGTCGTCTGCCTACGGCGGTGCCTCTTCCAGGCTGCACGCTTACAGCGGACAGCCCGAGCACAGTCCGCATTCCACCAGGGAACGCACTTCCGTGGACCCCGAGAGGAAGAGCGAGGAATAGAGCGGAGGGCAGCGTTGAAGACAGTGTCATGAAAAAGGAGAAGAGCGCGAGAGAGAGGCAGAAGGGAGAGGTCAGAGAGAGCAGCACTGAGGGTAAATAGGGTCCAGTCTGCCTTAGCAAACTGCCACCTAGGGAAAGAGAGGGAAGGGCGAAAAGAGAAAAAGGAAACAAGGATGGGGAAATGATCACTTCCATGGAGGTCATCAAGAACCTGCCACGTGAAATCTAAGTAAAGAGAAGAAGAGCAGAGAGAAAGATCAAGACAAGAAAGGGTGCGAGTCCGAGAGTCCAAATGAGTGGGCTCACCAGAATTCAGAAGAGACAGGGAAGAAGATAGGAGAAACGGCTCAAGGAGGCGACCCCGGGTATTCGTCAGAACGTCACCCCAAAGAGAATGACGACAATTGAAGTCACCCAGCAGGAGCACAGGCTCCGGCAAGGAGTCCAGGAGGTGTTTCAAATCAGGAAAAGAGAGCGGGACACTCGGGGGGAGTTAATGGAACAAACTGTGTACCATTTCCCCACAAAGATACGAGCAGCAGAACAATGGAGAGGCAAAGGAAAAAGTAAAGGAACAAAGGGAACATCTGCACGAATCAAGAGAGCAGAAGAATTAGAAGCCCCAGCAACGGCTGGGGGGGGGGAGAGAAAGGAATAGCCACGAAAACGACCAGGACGAGCACCAAGCATTGGCTCCTGGAGACAGACACAAAGGGGCGAAAACCGGGAAATCAGAAGTTGGAGTTCGAGGAAATTGGCGTAATAAACTCGAACGTTCCATTGAAGAATGGACAACGACGAGAAGAGAAAGGACAAAAACAGAGAACAAGGAAGAAACAAAGGCGAAAGAGCAACAGAGCACGTTAAAGAATATCAGGGTCGGGATCAGGGTCAGCAAAGTCAGGGTTAGGGGGCATGGGTAAACTGAGCAAAGACGGAGGGAAGGAAACGGGAGAACAGATCAGAGGTGGGCGGGCGGGGTCCGGAGGAGGAGGAGGAAGAGGAGGAGATAACGGAGAGGAGCAGTCAAGGACAGCAGTAGGAAGAGGGGGAGTAGAAAGAGGGGAGCGCACCCCAGCAAGAGCAGCAACCGAAAGGGAAGCAGGGGCCAAAGAAACCTCCATAGCAGGAACAGGGGGCGCAAGCACTGAAACGGGAGGGGAAGGAGCAACAGAGCCAGAAGTAGGAGCTAAGGAAGAAAGCGAAGCCTTCTTACCCGCCGGGGAAGAGGAAGGAGAGGAGCCAGGCTTACGCTTCTGACTTAAAGAGACAGGTGTCCCAGCAACTACGTACCGGGCAACGGATTCCAGTGTCTCAACAGGAGAAGCCGAACGAGAGCACACACGACGGCCGTTAGGAGAGCGATGGACATCCGCCTGCACCGACAGGCGGCGGGGAGAGCCGATAGATGGAGGAAGAGGATGGGAAGGAGGATCGGAGGGGGACAAAGAAGAAGACACAGGAGACATGACAGACCGGGCTGAAAGAAGGGGAACCCCAGACAGAGGACCAGGAGGGGGACCCCTCGGGAAAGAACTCAAAGGAACAGAGGAGGGGGCAGTGGGCGTATCAGGGTCCAAGGCCCGGAAACGGTTGAGAGTCTGAGGAAGGGGGGAAGGACGAGGAGAGGAAGAGCGCAACACGCTAGCATAAGAGATGTTAGTATAAGGCGGGAGCCGGCGAACCTGGCGCCTCGCCTCAGGAAAAGACAAACGCTCCCGGTGCTTCAGGTTAAGGACGGCCGCCTCAAGCTTGTAATGGACACAGGCACGGGAGAACGTAGGATGGGCCTCACCGCAGTTGAGGCAGCGAGCTTGGGGAGAAGTGCACTCCGACTTAGAGTGACCCTCACTCCCACACAAAGGACAGAGAGAGACAGTCCCAGAGCAGCGGAGGGCACCATGCCCAAACCTCCAGCACTTATTACAAAGTCGAGGAGAAGGAATATACTCCTGGACAGAGCACCTAGCACCAGCAAGAATGACAGAGGATGGAAGGGTCCTACCATCAAAGGTGATCTTCACAACGCGAAGGGGTTGACGACGACGACCACGAGGGGGACGAGTAAACGAGTCAACCTGGAGGACAGAATGGCCTTGGGCATCAAGGATATGCCGAATATCATCGTGGCAATCCTGCAGATTCCGAACACCGGTTGCAACATGGGGTGGGAGGAGAATAGTGCCAACACTGGAATTCATCTGAACGTTCTTCGAGACCCGAACAGGGATCTCGCCAAGGCAAGATAAGGCAGCCAAGCGGGAAGCCGCATCCTGAGAAGGAGCAGCAACGACACGTGTACCGAGACGAGTGGGGTTGAAAGTAACACACGCATCCACGGAATCTACAAGATGCCGATGGAGGGAGAAATCGTCAGGAGGCGCAGAATCAAGAGGGAGGAGATCAAAGTATTTGGCCCATGAAGCAGGACCAAACAAGGCTTGATACGCATCAGCATGGGAAGGAATCGAGCGAGTGCGGTTGGGGCGCGAATGGCGTTGAGAACCCCTAGAGAGAGAGGGGCCAAAAGGCGCAGTAGTCACAACGAAAGACTTAGCCACACCAGGGGACGAAGTGGTCACCACCGGGGGCTGGAGGCTCGACCCAACCTCAGAGGAGGGAGGGGAGCTGGGGGAAGAAGTCAGGACGGTCATAGGAGGAGCAAGGTCGGGGCCCAACGCAGCGGGAGCTACAGAGCCTGGTCTTCCAATACAGGCCGACTCGGGGGCTTGGTCGCCCACCCCACGAGCCTGAGAGGGTACAACGGAAACATTCAACGACATAGAGACGAAAAGTGACAAATTCATCCACGAATGTGCCCCCATACCCACCATGGAGCCTCAATTAGAGGCAGGACACCCACCAGGAAGATATCGCCGATCATGCCGGGGCCCCCTAGGGGTGCGTCGTGAGTATACGCCCCACAAACGCCACCTTAAGAACCGTCAGTCCGTCGAGATCGGGTTCAGTGACGAAAGGGGGATTGACAATAAAAGGTTCCCCTCGCTCGAGACGTCGGGTACTACAGTTCTACGGGTGCAAGAGTATGCCTCCTCAAGCACCCGGGCGTCAAAATAGAAGAAGTCCAAAGAAATAATCCAAAACAAGCAAAAGGTCGGCAGGAAACGACAAGCAGATAGGAGAAGAGGGGGGAGAAAAACGAATCATAAGGAAAAGGAAAAGCGATCCGGCACAATTGGAGAAGACAGCAGCAGGAGTGCAAGGCCAGAAAAGGACAGAG